>NC_069503.1:713209301-713279301 GCF_027579735.1 Bombina bombina
ACTAAGGATTTCTGTCAATCATCTTCATTATTCATTGTTTATTCTGGAAAGCGTAGGGGTCAGAAAGCTACGGCTACCTCTTTCTTTTTGGCTGAGAAGTATCATCCGCCTGGCATATGAGACTGCTGGACAGCAGCCTCCTGAAAGAATTATGGCTCATTCTTCTAGGGCTGTGGCTTCCACATGGGTTTTTAAAAAATGATGCATCTGTGGAACAGATTTGTAAGGCTGTGACTTGGTCGTCCCTTCACACTTTTTACAAATTTTACAAATTTGATACTTTTGCTTCTTCTGAGGCTATCTTTGGGTGAAAGGTTCTTCAAGCAGTGGTGCCTTCCGTTTAGGTTCCTGTCTTGTCCCTCCCTTTCATCCGTGTCCTATTGGTTTCCCACAAGTAAGGATGAAATCCGTGGACTCGTCATATCTTTGTAAAAGAAAACTAAATTTATGCTTACCTGATAAATTACTTTCTTTTACGATATGACGAGTCCACGGCCCACCCTGTTCTTTTCAAGACAGTTTTTCTTTATATTTTTTGTAAACTTCAGTCACCTCTGCACCTTTTTTAGCCTTTCCTTTTCTCTTCTTATAACCTTCGGCCGAATGACTGAGGGTAGAGGGGAAGGGGAGGGGCTATATATATACAGCTCTGCTGTGGTGCTCTTTGCCACTTCCTGTTAGCAGGAGGTTAATATCTCACAAGTAAGGATGAAATCCGTGGACTCGTCATATCGTAAAAGAAAGTAATTTATCAGGTAAGCATAAATTTAGTTTTTACCTCAAAAGTTTCTCAGTAGTGACATCCGATTGTAAAGGACTTCTAAGCAGCAAATCAGTATGTCCCGGGACAGCTAAGGGAGTGAGCTTCGTGAACACTCATCTTATTTCCCAATTCAGTTTAAGGAAGTTTACTATGAAATCTCATGAGATTTAAGTGAAATCTCATGAGATCACAGTAAAAGAGTTCATGACCTCAGCACTGTTGATGCTGATTGGCTGCTATTCATTTCTTTATTTCTTTTACCTGCAGCTGGGCAGTAACTGAAGTATAACTTTTTACACAGAACTTACTCTGCTGAGCTGAGGAAGTTGTGTGGTAAAATATCTTCCTTTTTTACATAGAGATACTCTGGTGATATTTTCCTGTCGGCTTTTTAATTATACTGCATCAGTTTCAAGTGATTTAGCATATAAGTATTATGTCCCTTTAAAGATTTTATCCCCATATTGATTTTACTGCAACCTGGAATAAAGAAAAACTTTTATATTCACAATTGATCTCTGCAGTGTCATTCCTTCCTTCTGGACTGTTTTATGAGTATATTTCAGCCAATGTCTAGCTATTGCTAACTTAGTAGCAAGAAGTGTATAAATAAAAAGAACAAAACAATATAGAGTTTAGGAGCGCTGTAAGCTAAATAAGATAATCTGGAGACTTCTATTCAATTTAACAAAAGTACATTTATTTAGAACATAAAAACATAAATAAAAATAAAATTGCAAAAATATATAATTTGGGACGTCTCCCTGGATTTAAAATAAGCAATGTGCGATATTTTAGTGGCTTATTTCTCGGTGTTGCTATTTTCGATCAAAAAGTAACAGTGTCTATCTTCATAATCCAATAAATTGTAATAATGTAATTCACTTGTATTAGCAATGTCTCTTGGTATTTATTATAACTTGTAGACTTAGCTGTAATTGAGATAGTTCGGTATATGTATAAGGATGGGCTTACCGGGTCTTCTGACACATCTGTGTCTGATGGAATCAAGGTGTTTCTTACCGGTGTATGTTTTCTGCCTTTCCTCCTTATGTGAAGCAGGTATCGCTGATATCGAAACCTAGACCACGCTCCTGCGTGTATGGGTTTCTTTCACTCTGCCGGCTTGAAGTAACTTTTACCCCTGTAGTTTGGGTTCTGTGTTTCCCGGGCAGCCTCCTGAAACAGGTATTTGCGGTGCACGCCTCCAGCGTGTATGTGAGAACTCGGACTTAGATTACAAATGGCCGTTTGTTTTAAACTTTCTTTCCCTCTGTTCCTTTCAAAGCGGGGTAGGTTTAGTGGATGTCCAGTTCTTTCAAGTGTAGAGAACGTCTACGCGTTTCGCCAATAGGCTTTATCAAGACGGATGATGTTAGTTGTTACCCCGGCAGTTTAAAAAGCCCTCCTTCCATTTTGATTGGTTAATAGATATTCTGTTCTGATAGGTGTGTTTTTTAAAGGTGGATTTCTCTGATTTCTATAAGGTGGAATCTTTTTGCTTCTTTTTTTGTTACTTTATATGAGCTTTAGATATCTCATATTTGCGGCTTTGTATAAGGTGGAATATTTTTGCTTCTTTCTTTGTTATTTTATATAGTCTTTATGTATCTAATATTTTCGGCTTTTTTGGAGGCAGTATCAACAATATCTAAATTTAGAATTCATATCATATGGTGGAATTACCACACCTTTTACTTTATATCAAGATTATAAAAACCTATATTAGTTTCTATTATACTAAAGTTTTTGTATATATATGGAAAATTAGCAATCCATATTAGAGGGATATTGAACTTCTAATTTACTATTCTTGGTATGAATTTTAACATATATGAATTTTTAAACAGAGCTATTTTGTTCTTTTGTTTTAATATTGACATGTGCAACACATTATTCTTTGATATTGCATATATATTTATATAGTAGTGCATTATTTTATCTTTATTATCTATATTTCTCCACTCTTCATAATATGTTTTTATTTTCTTGTCTGTTTATCCCTTCATAGATAACTTCTTATTCATAAAGTTTAAAGTATTCAAAAATCTTAAAGTCTTTTAAAAAAAAAAATTAAAATATTAAAAAAAGGGGATTATATACTGAAAAATAGAAAATATTAAATAATACTATTGGCAGTGATAATAATCAGATAATGTTTAAATCTATAATGTACTGTCTTTTCATGTATTCTACTAATGAATTTTGATTTATGACAAAAGAAACGGGGACAGATCTAATTCTGAGTTCAATCCCGAAGGGTAGAGGGTTTGCATGTTGTAAATTAACTCTGCTTCTGTTCTTAGCAGTTTTTCTTCAAAATTACCCCCTCTCCATTCAGGTTTGAGCTTTTTTATGCCCCAAAAAGTGAAGTTTTTCAGATTATTATTTTGTATTTCCCTAAAATTCCAGGCGCAGTTTCTTATATATTTATTTATAAATAAAAAGAACCCTGGCTGGCTTGAGTAACATATTAAGACCTAAATGTGAGAGTGCCGTATCAACCTGCAAGTTATGTATTAAGTCAAGGTTTCCTAGCAATGCTTGCATGTATATCAATAGTCACACTGCAATGCTATGTGTTTAACCCTTCCTCTAAGAAAGATCAGCGCTCTCCCTAGGTGGACTAAACCTGCTGGTTTCTCTTTTCTGTGAGATGTATTCAGTAGCACTTTGTTTCTGCTAGAAGTGCATTTCAATACAATAAGCTTTATTGTATTTTTGAGACTGTTACAGTAGTACAGAGATTTCTAGGGTATTTTCTGACCCATTAATACCAAGGAACTGATCTCCTTAAAAATGCAAGAGACTCTCTTAATTCTCTTAATTTTCTCTTTCTTTCACGTAATTAGCAAGAGTCCATGAGCTAGTGACGTATGGGATATACATTCCTACCAGGAGGGGCAAAGTTTCCCAAACCTCAAAATGCCTATAAATACACCCCTCACCACACCCACAAATCAGTTTTTACAAACTTTGCCTCCTATGGAGGTGGTGAAGTAAGTTTGTGCTAGATTCTACGTTGATATGCGCTCCGCAGCAGGTTGGAGCCCGGTTTTCCTCTCAGCGTGCAGTGAATGTCAGAGGGATGTGAGGAGAGTATTGCCTATTTGAATTCAATGATCTTGGGGTCTATTTCATAGGTTCTCTGTTATCGGTCGTAGAGATTCATCTCTTACCTCCCTTTTCAGATCGACGATATACTCTTATATATACCATTACCTCTACTGATTCTCGTTTCAGTACTGGTTTGGCTTTCTACTACGTGTAGATGAGGGTCCTGGGGTAAGTAAGTCTTATTTTCTGTGACACTCTAAGCTATGGTTGGGCACTTTTATATAAAGTTCTAAATATATGTATTCAAACATTTATTTGCCTTGACTCAGGATGTTCAACGTTCCTTATTTCAGACAGTCAGTTTCATATTTGGGATAATGCATATGAATTTATCATTTTTTTCTTACCTTAAAATTGACTTTTTCTCTTGTTAAGTGTATCCAGTCCACGGATCATCCATTACTTATGGGATATTAACTCCTCCCCAACAGGAAGTGCAAGAGGATTCACCCAGCAGAGCTGCTATATAGCTCCTCCCCTAACTGCCATTACCAGTCATTCTCTTGCACCCAACGAATAGATAGGATGTGTGAGAGGACTGTGGTGATTATACTTAGTTTCATACCTTCAATCAAAAGTTTGTTATTTTATAATAGCACCGGAGTGTGTTATTCCTTCTCTGGTAGAATTTGAAGAAGAATCTACCTGAGTTTTTCTATGATTTTAGCCGGAGTAGTTAAGATCATATTGCTGTTTCTCGGCCATCTGAGGAGAGGTAAACTTCAGATCAGGGGACAGCGGGCAGATTAATCTGCAAAGAGGTATGTAGCAGCTTATTATTTTCTGACAATGGAATTGATGAGAAAATTCTGCCATACCGATATAATGTAAACTCAGCCTTAAATGCAGTAGCAGCAACTGGTATCAGGCTGTCATGTATGTATATTTTACACTTCAGTATTCTGGGGAATGGCACTTCACTGGAATTATACTGTATGCATAAAACTTTAGCCTAATTTGCAGGGACTAGCAACAGGCTTTTTAATAACACTCAATTTATTAATGTTAAACGTTTTTTGCTGGCATGTAAAATCGTTTAATTTTCTGAGGTACTGGGTGAAAAAATGTTTTGGGCACTATTTTTTTCCACTTGGCAGTCGTTTTATTTAATTTATGACAGTTTACTGATCTCTCACACTGTTATGTGTGAGGGGGAGGGACCTTTTTTGGTGCTTTTGCTACGCATCAAAAAATTCAGTCAGAAGTTTATTGTCTTCCCTGCATGATCCGGTTCATCTCTACAGAACTCAGGGGTCTTCAAAACTTGTTTTGAGGGAGGTAATCACTCACACCAGAGCTGTGAGATTGTAGTTGACTGTGATAAAAAAAAACCAAAAAAAAAAAACGTTTATTTCTGTTTTTTTTTTTTTTTTTTTTTTTCTGCTATCAGGGTTAGTTATCCTTTGCTAATGGGAGCAATCCTTTGCTAAAATTGTGTTTTTTACAAAGATTTGATGCTATAACTTTTCAGTTTATTAATTTTCAACTGTCATAACTTTTTCTGTGCTTCTTATAGGCACAGTACGTTTTCATATTATAGTAAATTACTTGAAAAGTATTTCCAAGTTGCTAGTTTATTTGCTAGTGTGTTAAACATGTCTGATTCAGAGGAAGATATCTGTGCTATATGTGCTAAAGCCAAAGTGGAGCCCAATAGGAATTTATGTACTAACTGTATTGATGCTACTTTAAATAAAAGTCAATCTGTACAAATTGAACATATTTCACCAAACAATGAGGGGAGAGTTATGCCGACTAACTCGTCTCACGTGTCAGTACCTGCATCTCCCGCTCGGGAGGTGCGTGATATTGTAGCGCCGAGTACATCTGGGCGGCCATTACAAATCACATTACAGGATATGGCTACTGTTATGACTGAAGTTTTGGCTAAATTACCAGAACTAAGAGGTAAGCGTGATCACTCTGGGGTGAGAACAGAGTGCGCTGATAATATTAGGGCCATGTCAGACACTGCGTCACAATTTGCAGAACATGAGGACGGAGAGCTTCATTCTGCGGGTGACGGTTCTGATCCAAACAAACTGGATTCAGATATTTCAAATTTTAAATTTAAGCTGGAAAACCTCCGTGTATTACTAGGGGAGGTGTTAGCGGCTCTGAATGATTGTAACACAGTTGCAATACCAGAGAAAATGTGTAGGTTGGATAAATATTTTGCGGTACCGGCGAGTACTGACGTTTTTCCTATACCTAAGAGACTTACTGAAATTGTTACTAAGGAGTGGGATAGACCCGGTGTGCCGTTCTCACCCCCTCCGATATTTAGAAAGATGTTTCCAATAGACGCCACCACACGGGACTTATGGCAAACGGTCCCTAAGGTGGAGGGAGCAGTTTCTACTTTAGCTAAGCGTACCACTATCCCGGTGGAGGATAGCTGTGCCTTTTCAGATCCAATGGATAAAAAGTTAGAGGGTTACCTTAAGAAAATGTTTGTTCAACAAGGTTTTATATTGCAACCTCTTGCATGCATTGCGCCTGTCACGGCTGCAGCAGCATTTTGGTTTGAGTCTCTGGAAGAGACACTTGAATCAGCTCCATTAGATGAGATTACACACAAGCTTAAAGCCCTTAAGTTAGCTAACTCATTTATTTCAGATGCCGTAGTACATTTAACTAAACTTACGGCTAAGAATTCCGGATTCGCCATTCAGGCACGCAGAGCACTGTGGCTAAAATCCTGGTCAGCTGACGTTACTTCTAAATCTAAATTGCTTAATATACCTTTCAAAGGGCAGACCTTATTCGGGCCCGGGTTGAAAGAAATTATCGCTGACATTACAGGAGGTAAAGGCCATGCCCTGCCTCAAGACAGAGCCAAACCTAAGGCTAGACAGTCTAATTTTCGTTCCTTTCGTAATTTCAAAGCAGGAGCAGCATCAACTTCCTCTGCACCAAAACAGGAAGGAGCTGTTGCTCGCTACAGACAAGGCTAGAGACCTAACCAGTCCTGGAACAAGGGCAAGCAGGCCAGGAAACCTGCTGCTGCCCCTAAGACAGCATGAATCGAGGGCCCCCGATCCGGGAACGGATCTAGTGGGGGGCAGACTTTCTCTCTTCGCCCAGGCTTGGGCAAGAGATGTCCAGGATCCCTGGGCGTTAGAGATCATATCTCAGGGATACCTTCTAGACTTCAAATTCTCTCCCCCAAGAGGGAGATTTCATCTGTCAAGGTTGTCAACAAACCAAATAAAGAAAGAGGCGTTTCTACACTGCGTACAAGATCTTTTATTAATGGGAGTGATCCATCCGGTTCCGCGGTCGGAACAAGGACAAGGGTTTTACTCAAATCTGTGGTTCCCAAAAAAGAGGGAACTTTCAGGCCAATCTTGGATTTAAAGATCCTAAACAAATTCCTAAGAGTTCCATCGTTCAAAATGGAAACTATTCGGACAATTTTACCCATGATCCAAAAGGGTCAGTACATGACCACAGTGGATTTAAAGGATGCTTACCTTCACATACCGATTCACAAAGATCATTACCGGTATCTAAGGTTTGCCTTTCTAGACAGGCATTACCAGTTTGTAGCTCTTCCATTCGGATTGGCTACGGCTCCGAGAATCTTCACAAAGGTTCTGTGTGCTCTTCTGGCGGTACTAAGACCGCGAGGAATTGCGGTAGCTCCGTACCTAGACGACATTCTGATACAAGCTTCAAGCTTTCAAACTGCCAAGTCTCATACAGAGTTAGTACTGGCATTTCTAAGGTCGCATGGATGGAAGGTGAACGAAAAGAAGAGTTCTCTCTTTCCACTCACAAGAGTTCCCTTCTTGGGGACTCTTATAGATTCTGTAGAAATGAAGATTTACCTGACAGAAGACAGGTTAACAAAGCTTCAAAATGCATGCCGTGTCCTTCATTCCATTCAACACCCGTCAGTAGCTCAATGCATGGAGGTGATCGGCTTAATGGTAGCAGCAATGGACATAGTACCCTTTGCACGTCTACATCTCAGACCGCTGCAATTGTGCATGCTAAGTCAGTGGAATGGGGATTACTCAGACTTGTCCCCTACTCTGAATCTGGATCAAGAGACCAGAAATTCTCTTCTATGGTGGCTTTCTCGGCCACATCTGTCCAGGGGGATGCCATTCAGCAGGCCGGACTGGACAATTGTAACAACAGACGCCAGCCTACTAGGTTGGGGCGCTGTCTGGAATTCTCTGAAGGCTCAGGGACAATGGAATCAGGAGGAGAGTCTCCTACCAATAAACATTCTGGAATTGAGAGCAGTTCTCAATGCCCTTCTGGCTTGGCCCCAGTTAACAACTCGGGGGTTCATCAGGTTTCAGTCGGACAACATCACGACTGTAGCTTACATCAACCATCAGGGAGGGACAAGAAGCTCCCTAGCAATGATGGAAGTATCAAAGATAATTCGCTGGGCAGAGTCTCACTCTTGCCACCTGTCAGCAATCCACATCCCGGGAGTGGAGAACTGGGAGGCGGATTTCTTAAGTCGTCAGACTTTTCATCCGGGGGAGTGGGAACTTCATCCGGAGGTCTTTGCCCAAATACTTCGACGTTGGGGCAAACCAGAGATAGATCTCATGGCGTCTCGACAGAATGCCAAGCTTCCTCGTTACGGGTCCAGATCCAGGGATCCGGGAGCGGTTCTGATGCTTTGACAGCACCTTGGACCTTCGGGATGGCTTATGTGTTTCCACCCTTCCCGATGCTTCCTCGATTGATTGCCAGAATCAAACAGGAGAGAGCATCAGTGATTCTAATAACGCCTGCATGGCCACGCAGGACTTGGTATGCAGATCTAGTGGACATGTCATCCTGTCCACCTTGGTCGCTACCTCTGAAACAGGACCTTCTGATCCAGGGTCCCTTCAAACATCAAAATCTAATTTCTCTGAAGCTGACTGCTTGGAAATTGAACGCTTGATTTTATCAAAACGTGGTTTTTCTGAGTCAGTTATTGATACCTTAATACAGGCTAGGAAGCCTGTTACCAGAAAGATTTACCATAAGATATGGCGCAAATACTTACATTGGTGCGAATCCAAGAGTTACTCATGGAGTAAGGTTAGGATTCCGAGGATATTGTCTTTTCTACAAGAAGGTTTAGAAAAGGGTTTATCCGCTAGTTCCTTAAAGGGACAGATTTCAGCTCTGTCCATTCTTTTACACAAACGTCTGTCAGAAGTTCCGGACGTTCAAGCTTTTTGTCAGGCTTTAGCTAGGATCAAGCCTGTGTTTAAAACTGTTGCTCCACCATGGAGTTTGAACTTAGTTCTTAATTTTTTACAGGGGGTTCCGTTTGAACCCCTTCATTCCATTGATATCAAGTTGTTATCTTGGAAAGTTCTGTTTTTAATGGCGATTTCCTCGGCTCGAAGAGTCTCTGAGTTATCTGCCTTACATTGTGATTCTCCTTATCTGATTTTTCATTCAGACAAGGTAGTTCTGCGTACTAAACCTGGGTTCCTACCTAAGGTGGTCACTAACAGGAATATCAATCAAGAGATTGTGGTTCCATCTTTGTGTCCTAATCCTTCTTCGAAAAAGGAACGTCTGCTACACAATCTAGATGTAGTCCGTGCCCTGAAATTTTATCTACAGGCAACTAAGGATTTTCGACAAACGTCTTCCCTGTTTGTCGTTTATTCTGGTCAGAGGAGAGGTCAAAAAGCTTCGGCTACCTCTCTCTCCTTTTGGCTTCGTAGCATAATACGGTTAGCCTATGAGACTGCTGGACAGCAGCCTCCTGAAAGAATTACAGCACATTCCACTAGAGCTGTGGCTTCCACTTGGGCCTTTAAGAATGAGGCTTCTGTTGAACAGATTTGCAAGGCTGCAACTTGGTCTTCTCTTCATACTTTTTCCAAATTTTACAAATTTGACACTTTTGCTTCTTCGGAGGCTGTTTTTGGGAGAAAGGTTCTTCAGGCAGTGGTTCCTTCCGTATAAAGAGCCTGCCTGTCCCTCCCGTCATCCGTGTACTTTAGCTTTGGTATTGGTATCCCATAAGTAATGGATGATCCGTGGACTGGATACACTTAACAAGAGAAAACATAATTTATGCTTACCTGATAAATTTATTTCTCTTGTAGTGTATCCAGTCCACGGCCCGCCCTGTCACTTTAAGGCAGGTAATTTTTCCATTAAACTACAGTCACCACTGTACCCTATGGTTTTCCTTTCTCTGCATGTTTTCGGTCGAATGACTGGTAATGGCAGTTAGGGGAGGAGCTATATAGCAGCTCTGCTGGGTGAATCCTCTTGCACTTCCTGTTGGGGAGGAGTTAATATCCCATAAGTAATGGATGATCCGTGGACTGGATACACTACAAGAGAAATACATTTATCAGGTAAGCATAAATTATGTTTTTTCCTGTGGGCTGTTAGGCTCGCGGGGGCTGAAAATGCTTCATTTTATTGCGTCATTCTTGGCGCGGACTTTTTTGGCGCAAAAATATTTTTCTATTTCCGGCGTCATACGTGTCACCAGAAGTTGCGTCATCTTTTTGACGTTTTTGCGCCAAAAGTGTCGGCGTTCCGGATGTGGCGTAATTTTTGGTGCCAAAAGCATTTAGGCGCCAAATAATGTGGGCGTCTTTTTTGGCGCTAAAAAATATGGGCGTCATTATTGTCTCCACATTATTTAAGTCTCATTATTTATTGCTTCTGGTTGCTAGAAGCTTGTTCATTGGCATTTTTTCCCATTCCTGAAACTGTCATTTAAGGAATTTGATCAATTTTGCTTTATATGTTGTTTTTTCTATTACATATTGCAAGATGTCCCAGATTGACCCTGAGTCAGAAGATACTACTGGAAAATCACTGCCTGGTGCTGGATCTACCAAAGTTAAGTGTATCTGCTGTAAACTTGTGGTATCTGTTCCTCCAGCTGTTCTTTGTAATGAATGTCATGACAAACTTGTTAATGCAGATAATATTTCCTTTAGTAATACTACATTACCTGTTGTTGTTCCATCAACATCTAATACTAGTGTTCCTGTTAACATAAGAGATTTTGTGTCTAAATCCATTAAGAAGGCTATGTCTGTTATTCCTCCTTCTAGTAAACGTAAAAGGTCTTTTAAAACTTCTCATTTTTCAGATGAATTTTTAAATGAACATCATCATTCTGATTCTGATAGTGGTTCCTCTGGTTCAGAGGATTCTGTCTCAGAGGTTGATGCTGATAAATCTTCATATTTATTCAAAATGGAATTTATTCGTTCTTTACTTAAAGAGGTTTTAATTGCATTAGAAATAGAGGATTCTGGTCCTCTTGATACTAAATCTAAACGTTTAAATAATGTTTTTAAATCTCCTGTAGTTATTCCAGAAGTTTTTCCTGTCCCTGATGCTATTTCTGAAGTAATCTCCAGGGAATGGAATAATTTGGGTAATTCATTTACTCCTTCCAAACGTTTTAAGCAATTATATCCTGTGCCATCTGACAGATTAGAGTTTTGGGACAAAATCCCTAAAGTTGATGGGGCTATCTCTACTCTTGCTAAACGTACTACTATTCCTACGGCAGATAGTACTTCCTTTAAAGATCCTTTAGATAGGAAAATTGAATCCTTTCTAAGAAAAGCTTACTTATGTTCGGGTAATCTTCTTAGACTTGCTATATCTTTAGCGGATGTTGCTGCAGCTTCAACTTTTTGGTTAGAAGCTTTAGCGCAACAAGTAACAGATCATAATTCTCATAGCATTGTTAATCTTCTTCAACATGCTAATAACTTTATTTGTGATGCCATCTTTGATATCATTAGAGTTGATGTCAGGTATATGTCTCTAGCTATCTTAGCTAGAAGAGCTTTATGGCTTAAGACTTGGAATGCTGATATGTCTTCTAAGTCAACTTTGCTTTCCCTTTCTTTCCAGGGTAATAAATTATTTGGTTCTCAGTTGGATTCTATTATCTCAACTGTTACTGGAGGGAAAGGAACTTTTTTACCACAGGATAAAAATTTTAAAGGTAAATTTAGGTCTAATAATCATTTTCGTTCCTTTCGTCACAATAAGGAACAAAAGCCTGATCCTTCATCCACAGGAGCGGTATCAGTTTGGAAACCATCTCCAGTCTGGAATAAATCCAAGCCTTTTAGAAAACCAAAGCCAGTTCCCGAGTCCACATGAAGGTGCGGCCCTCATTCCAGCTCAGCTGGTAGGGGGCAGATTACGATTTTTCAAAGAAATTTGGATCAATTCAATTCACAATCTTTGGATTCAGAACATTGTTTCAGAAGGGTACAGAATTGGCTTCAAAATAAGGCCTCCTGCAAAGAGTTTTTTTCTTTCCCGTGTCCCAGTAAATCCAGTGAAGGCTCAAGCATTTCTGAAATGTGTTTCAGATCTAGAGTTGGCTGGAGTAATTATGCCAGTTCCAGTTCTGGAACAGGGACTGGGGTTTTATTTAAATCTCTTCATTGTACCAAAGAAGGAGAATTCCTTCAGACCAGTTCTGGATCTAAAAATATTGAATCACTATGTAAGAATACCAACATTAAAAATGGTAACTATAAGGACTATCCTGCCTTTTGTTCAGCAAGGGCATTATATGTCTACAATAGATTTACAGGATGCATATCTGCATATTCCGATTCATCCAGATCACTTTCAGTTTCTGAGATTCTCTTTCCTAGACAAGCATTACCAGTTTGTGGCTCTGCCATTTGGCCTAGCAACAGCTCCAAGAATTTTTACAAAGGTTCTCGGTGCCCTTCTGTCTGTAATCAGAGAACAGGGTATTGTGGTATTTCCTTATTTGGACGATATCTTGGTACTTGCTCAGTCTTCACATTTAGCAGAATCTCATACAAATCGACTCGTATTGTTTCTTCGAGATCATGGTTGGAGGATCAATTTGCCAAAAAGTTCATTGATTCCTCAGACAAGGGTAACCTTTTTAGGTTTCCAGATAGATTCAGTGTCTATGACTCTGTCTCTGACAGACAAGAGACGTCTAAAATTGGTTTCAGCTTGTCGAAACCTTCAGTCTCAATCATTCCCTTCGGTAGCCTTATGCATGGAAATTCTAGGTCTTGCTCGTTTTCACATGCGACCTCTTCAGCTCTGTATGCTGAACCAATGGTGCAGGGATTTCACAAAGATACATCAATTGATATCTTTAAAACCATTTGTACGACACTCTCTGACGTGGTGGACAGATCACCAACGTTTAGTTCAGGGGGCTTCTTTTGTTCTTCCAACCTGGACTGTGATTTCATCAGATGCAAGTCTGACAGGTTGGGGAGCAGTTTGGGGGTCTCTGACAGCACAAGGAGTTTGGGAATCTCAGGAGGTGAGATTACCAATCAATATTTTGGAACTCCGTGCAATTTTCAGAGCTTTTCAGTCATGGCCTCTTCTAAAGAGAGAATCGTTCATTTGTTTTCAGACAGACAATGTCACAACTGTGGCATATATCAATCATCAAGGAGGGACTCACAGTCCTCTGGCTATGAAAGAAGTATCTCGAATTCTGGTTTGGGCGGAATCCAGCTCCTGTCTAATTTCTGCGGTTCATATCCCAGGTATAGACAATTGGGAAGCGGATTATCTCAGCCGCCAAACGTTACATCCGGGCGAATGGTCTCTTCACCCAGAGGTATTTCTTCAGATTGTTCAAATGTGGGGACTTCCATAAATAGATCTGATGGCTTCTCATCTAAACAAGAAACTTCCCAGGTATCTGTCCAGATCCAGGGATCCTCAAGCGGAAGCAGTGGATGCATTGTCACTTCCTTGGAAGTATCATCCTGCCTATATCTTTCTGCCTCTAGTTCTTCTTCCAAGAGTAATATCCAAGATTCTGAAGGAATGCTCGTTTGTTCTGCTGGTGGCTCCAGCATGGCCTCACAGGTTTTGGTATGCGGATCTTGTCCGGATGGCCTCTTGCCAACCGTGGACTCTTCCGTTAAAACCAGACCTTCTGTCGCAAGGTCCTTTTTTCCATCAGGATCTCAAATCCTTAAATTTAAAGGTATGGAGATTGAACGCTTGATTATTAGTCAAAGAGGTTTCTCTGACTCTGTGATTAATACTATGTTACAGGCTCGTAAATCTGTATCTAGGAAGATATATTATAGAGTCTGGAAGACTTACATTTCTTGGTGTCTTTCTCATCATTTTTCCTGGCATTCTTTTAGAATTCCGAGAATTTTACAGTTTCTTCAGGATGGTTTGGATAAAGGTTTGTCTGCAAGTTCCTTGAAAGGACAAATCTCTGCTCTTTCTGTTCTTTTTCACAGAAAGATTGCTAATCTTCCTGATATTCATTGTTTTGTACAAGCTTTGGTTCGTATAAAACCTGTCATTAAGTCAATTTCTCCTCCTTGGAGTTTGAATTTGGTTCTGGGGGCTCTTCAAGCTCCTCCATTTGAACCTATGCATTCATTAGACATTAAATTACTTTCTTGGAAAGTTTTGTTTCTTTTGGCCATCTCTTCTGCTAGAAGAGTTTCTGAATTATCTGCTCTTTCTTGTGAGTCTCCTTTTCTGATTTTTCATCAGGATAAGGCGGTGTTGCGAACTTCTTTTCAATTCTTACCTAAGGTTGTGAATTCTAACAACATTAGTAGAGAAATTGTGGTTCCTTCATTATGTCCTAATCCTAAGAATTCTAAGGAGAAATCTTTGCATTCTTTGGATGTAGTTAGAGCTTTGAAATATTATGTTGAAGCTACTAAGAATTTCCGAAAGACTTCTAGTCTTTTTGTTATCTTTTCTGGTTCTAGGAAAGGTCAGAAGGCCTCTGCCATTTCTTTGGCATCTTGGTTGAAATCTTTAATTCATCATGCTTATGTCGAGTCGGGTAAAACTCCGCCTCACTTCCTGGGCTTTTAGGAATGAAGCTTCTGTTGATCAGATTTGCAAAGCAGCAACTTGGTCTTCTTTGCATACTTTTACTAAATTCTACCATTTTGATGTATTTTCTTCTTCTGAAGCAGTTTTTGGTAGAAAAGTACTTCAGGCAGCTGTTTCAGTTTGATTCTTCTGCTTATAAATTCAGTTTTTTTCATTATAAGATTTAAACTTTATTTTGGGTGTGGATTATTTTCAGCGGAATTGGCTGTCTTTATTTTATCCCTCCCTCTCTAGTGACTCTTGCGTGGAAAGATCCACATCTTGGGTAGTCATTATCCCATACGTCACTAGCTCATGGACTCTTGCTAATTACATGAAAGAAAACATAATTTATGTAAGAACTTACCTGATAAATTCATTTCTTTCATATTAGCAAGAGTCCATGAGGCCCACCCTTTTTGTGGTGGTTATGATTTTTTTGTATAAAGCACAATTATTCCAATTCCTTATTTTTTATGCTTCGCACTTTTTTCTTATCACCCCACTTCTTGGCTATTCGTTAAACTGATTTGTGGGTGTGGTGAGGGGTGTATTTATAGGCATTTTGAGGTTTGGGAAACTTTGCCCCTCCTGGTAGGAATGTATATCCCATACGTCACTAGCTCATGGACTCTTGCTAATATGAAAGAAATGAATTTATCAGGTAAGTTCTTACATAAATTATGTTTTTTTTTCTTTTTTTTCCAAAAGACCAACCGAAATATCTCAACAGAGTTATTCACCTGCAAGTCCTGATCGTGGGCAGGTATGTGACTTATTTTAAGTTTTAGTGTGTTAATTTTAATTGAGGTTTATAGCTTTGTTTAACAGTAGGGATGGGCGAATATTTCTAAAAATTCAAAATTTAAAATGAATTTCGATATGTTCGTTTGAATCAAATTTCAAATGTTTATATAACATTCGAACATTCTATTTTCGTTTTCAATAACGTTCGAAAATATTTGTTCGAATAATAGAATGTTTAGCTATGTATTTCCTTTTGTAGACACGATGAGTCCACGGAGATCATCATTACTTATGGGATATTCACCACCTGGTCTGCAGGAGGCGGAAAAGAGCACCACAGCAAAGCTGTTAAATAGCCCATCCCCTCTCTCCCACTCCAGTCATTCTCTTTGCCTACGTTAGTGATAGGAAGCGGTAAAGTGAGGTGTTAGAAATGATTCTTCAATCAAGAGTTTATTATTTTATTTTGCAGTACATTATGTTACTGTTTTGTCCTGTGGTATAGCTGTGGTCCATATCAGTCTCTTCAGTAGAACCTTGGTGGCTTTAAAGCAATGGGAACATGTGGGACATAATTCTTACTGCGCCTCCCATATATTATTGCTGCCTTAACCCTAAAAACCTGAGGATTATGTATCAGGAATTTTATTTGCTTCAGAGGTCCATGTGGGGGATAGGACCCCTCAAACCTGCTGAACTGCCTTGGCTGTCAGGCAGCAACATGAGGTAAGTGCTTTTTTATTTCCCTAAGACCGTTAGAGGAAAAGGAGCACTTTTTTTTTACACTTCATAACATTACACAGTAAGGCTTAAGGTTGCACATTATACCTTATAAGCACTTGGACAATAACTTCTCAGGGTTGAGAGAAACAGACAGCATGTTACAGGCACTGGGGCTGGGAGACCAGCTTTAATGGTGGTTCTTACAGTCATGACATTGTTTTAATTCTAGTAACGTTTTAGAGATCGGGTAGAGACGCTTAGCCATGCCCACAAAGGGGCGTAGCCTCGCAATTGCGCGTTTTTTACTCTGGGCCTAGTCTAGGAGTAAATGGACACCGGAGTTCCTCACAGGATTCCTGCTCTAGCCAGAAATACAAGTTCCTTTGAAAAGTGAAATGTTTTACAGTCTGCATCGTTTAGTTAAGCCCCTATCGATCCAGAGTGTTGACCAGGGTAGTTAAGACAGGTCATGCGGTCAGGTAGGCGCCTCAGCAAGACTGCTGAGGTGTAGGGGTGTATTATTTCTTCTGTTATGTGTGATCAGTCCACGGGTCATCATTACTTCTGGGATATTATCTGCTCCCCTACAGGAAGTGCAAGAGGATTCACCCAGCAGAGTTGCTATATAGCTCCTCCCCTCTACGTCACCCCCAGTCATTCTCTTGCACCCAAAGACTAGATAGGAGGTGTGAGAGGACTATGGTGATTATACTTAGCTTTTAGAACTTCAATCAAAAGTTTGTTATTTTACAATAGCACCGGAGCGTGTTATTACCTCTCTGGCAGAGTTTGAAGAAGAATCTACCAGAGTTTTTCTTATGATTTTAACCGGAGTAGTTAAGATCATATTGCTGTTTCTCGGCCATCTGAGGGAGGTAAAATCTTCAGATCAGGGGACAGCGGGCAGTTGAATCTGCATTGAGGTATGTAGCAGTTTTTATTTTCTGAATGGAATTGATGAAAAAATCCTGCCATACCGTTATAATGAACATGTATGTATACTCTACACTTTAGTATTCTGGGGATGGTATTTCACCGGAATTACTCTGTAAAAGTACATTAAACCTTTTAATAGGTATTTTTCATGTTAAACGTTTTTGCTGGAATGTAGAATCGTTTGCATTAATGAGGTACTGAGTGAATAAATATTTGGGCATTATTTTTCCACTTGGCAGTTTGCTTGTTTTAATTATGACAGTTTCGTTTCTCTCTCACTGCTGTGTGTGAGAGGGAGGGGCCGTTTTTGGCGCTCTTTGCTACGCATCAAAAATTTCCAGTCAGTTACTCTTGTATTTTCTGCATGATCCGGTTCATCTCTAACAGAACTCAGGGGTCTTCAAACTTCTTTGAAGGGAGGTAGATTCTCTCAGCAGAGCTGTGAGACTTATATAGTGACTGTGATTTAAAACGTTGCTCTGTAATTTTTATGTTTAGAATTTAATTAGTGTTATTTTACTAATGGGAACAAACCTTTGCTAAAAAGTTGTGTTGTTTTTAAAGAGTGATGCTATAACTGTTTTTCAGTTCATTATTTCAACTGTCATTTAATCGTTTAGTGCTTCTTGAGGCACAGTACGTTTTTGTTAAATAAGATTGTAACCGAGTTGCATGTTTATTGCTAGTGTGTTAAACATGTCTGATTCAGAGGAAGATACCTGTGTCATTTGTTCCAATGCCAAGGTGGAGCCCAATAGAAATTTATGTACTAACTGTATTGATGCTACTTTAAATAAAAGCCAATCTGTACAAATTGAACAAATTTCACCAAACAGCGAGGGGAGAGTTATGCCGACTAACTCGCCTCACGTGTCAGTACCTGCATCTCCCGCCCGGGAGGTGCGTGATATTATGGCGCCTAGTACATCTGGGCAGCCATTACAGATAACATTACAAGATATGGCTACTGTTATGACTGAAGTTTTGGCTAAATTACCAGAACTAAGAGGCAAGCGTGATCACTCTGGGGTGAGAACAGAGTGCGCTGATAATTCTAGGGCCATGTCTGATACTGCGTCACAGCTTGCAGAGCATGAGGACGGAGAGCTTCATTCTGTGGGTGACGGTTCTGATCCAAGCAGATTGGATTCAGATATTTCAAATTTTAAATTTAAATTGGAAAACCTCCGTGTATTACTAGGGGAGGTCTTAGCGGCTCTTAACGATTGTAACACTGTTGCAATACCAGAGAAAATGTGTAGGTTGGATAAATACTTTGCGGTACCGGCGAGTACTGACGTTTTTCCTATACCTAAGAGATTAACTGAAATTGTTACTAAGGAGTGGGATAGACCCGGTGTGCCGTTCTCACCCCCTCCAATATTTAGAAAGATGTTTCCAATAGACGCCACCACACGGGACTTATGGCAAACGGTCCCTAAGGTGGAGGGAGCAGTTTCTACTTTAGCTAAGCGCACCACTATCCCGGTGGAGGATAGCTGTGCTTTTTCAGATCCTATGGATAAAAAATTAGAGGGTTACCTTAAGAAAATGTTTGTTCAACAAGGTTTTATATTGCAACCCCTTGCATGCATCGCGCCGATTACGGCTGCGGCAGCATTTTGGATTGAGTCTCTGGAAGAGAACCTTAGTTCAGCTACGCTGGACGACATTACGGACAGGCTTAGAGTCCTTAAACTAGCTAATTCGTTCATTTCGGAGGCCGTAGTACATTTAACCAAACTTACGGCTAAGAATTCAGGATTCGCCATTCAGGCACGTAGGGCGCTGTGGCTAAAATCCTGGTCGGCTGATGTAACTTCTAAGTCCAAATTACTTAATATACCCTTCAAGGGGCAAACTTTATTTGGGCCCGGTTTGAAAGAAATTATTGCTGACATTACAGGAGGTAAGGGCCACGCTCTACCTCAAGACAAAGCCAAAGCTAAGGCTAGACAGTCTAATTTTCGTCCCTTTCGGAATTTCAAAACAGGATCAGCATCAACTTCCACTGCACCAAAACAGGAAGGAGCTGTTGCTCGTTACAGACAAGGCTGGAAACCTAACCAGTCCTGGAATAAGGGCAAGCAGGCCAGGAAACCTGCTGCTGCCCCTAAGACAGCATGAACCGAGGGCCCCCGATCCGGGACCGGATCTAGTGGGGGGCAGACTCTCTCTCTTCGCCCAGGCTTGGGCAAGAGATGTCCAGGATCCCTGGGCGCTAGAGATCATATCTCAGGGATACCTTCTAGACTTCAAATTCTCTCCCCCAAGAGGGAGATTTCATCTGTCAAGGTTGTCAACAAACCAAATAAAGAAAGACGCGTTTCTACGCTGTGTACAAGATCTATTATTAATGGGAGTGATCCATCCGGTTCCGCGGTCGGAACAAGGACAAGGGTTTTACTCAAACCTGTTTGTGGTTCCCAAAAAAGAGGGAACTTTCAGGCCAATCTTGGATTTGAAGATCCTAAACAAATTCCTAAGAGTTCCATCGTTCAAAATGGAAACTATTCGGACAATCTTACCCATGATCCAAGAGGGTCAGTACATGACCACAGTGGATTTAAAGGATGCTTACCTTCACATACCGATTCACAAAGATCATTACCGGTATCTAAGGTTTGCCTTCTTAAACAGGCATTACCAGTTTGTAGCCCTTCCATTCGGATTGGCTACGGCTCCAAGAATCTTCACAAAGGTTCTGGGTGCCCTTCTGGCGGTACTAAGACCGCGAGGAATTTCGGTAGCTCCGTACCTAGACGACATTCTGATACAAGCTTCAAGCTTTCAAACTGCCAAGTCTCATACAGAGTTAGTTCTGGCATTTCTAAGGTCGCATGGATGGAAAGTGAACGAAAAGAAGAGTTCTCTCTTTCCTCTCACAAGAGTTCCATTCTTGGGGACTCTTATAGATTCTGTAGAAATGAAGATTTATCTGACAGAAGACAGATTAACAAAGCTTCTAAATGCATGCCGTGTCCTTCATTCCATTCAACTCCCGTCAGTAGCTCAATGCATGGAGGTGATCGGCTTAATGGTAGCAGCAATGGACATAGTACCCTTTGCACGCCTACATCTCAGACCGCTGCAATTGTGCATGCTGAGTCAGTGGAATGGGGATTACTCAGATTTGTCCCCCACTCTGAATCTGGATCAAGAGACCAGAAACTCTCTTCTATGGTGGCTTGCTCGGCCACATCTGTCCAGGGGGATGCCATTCAGCAGGCCGGACTGGACAATTGTAACAACAGACGCCAGCCTACTAGGTTGGGGCGCTGTCTGGAATTCTCTGAAGGCTCAGGGACAATGGAGTCAGGAGGAAAGTCTCCTGCCAATAAACATTCTGGAATTGAGAGCAGTTCTCAATGCCCTTCTAGCTTGGCCCCAGTTAAAAACCCGGGGGTTCATCAGGTTTCAGTCGGACAACATCACGACTGTAGCTTACATCAACCATCAGGGAGGGACAAGAAGCTCCCTAGCAATGATGGAAGTATCAAAGATATTTCGCTGGGCAGAGTCTCACTCTTGCCACCTGTCAGCAATCCACATCCCGGGAGTGGAGAACTGGGAGGCGGATTTCTTGAGTCGCCAGACTTTTCATCCGGGGGAGTGGGAACTTCATCCGGAGGTCTTTGCCCAAATACTTCGACGTTGGGGCAAACCAGATATAGATCTCATGGCGTCTCGCCAGAACGCCAAACTTCCTCGCTACGGATCCAGATCCAGGGATCCGGGAGCGGTTCTGATAGATGCTTTGACAGCACCTTGGAACTTCAGGATGGCTTATGTGTTTCCACCCTTCCCGCTGCTTCCTCGATTGATTGCCAAAATCAAACAGGAGAGAGCATCAGTGATTCTAATAGCACCTGCATGGCCACGCAGGACTTGGTATGCAGACCTAGTGGACATGTCATCCTGTCCGCCTTGGTCTCTACCTCTAAGACAGGACCTTCTGATACAGGGTCCATTCAAACATCAAAATCTAACTTCTCTGAAGCTGACTGCTTGGAAATTGAACGCTTGATTTTATCAAAACGTGGTTTTTCTGAGTCGGTTGTTGATACCCTGATACAGGCTAGGAAGCCTGTTACCAGAAAGATTTACCATAAAATATGGCGTAAATACCTATACTGGTGTGAATCCAAAGATTACTCCTGGAGTAAGGTTAGGATTCCTAGGATATTGTCTTTTCTACAAGAAGGTTTAGAAAAGGGTTTATCGGCTAGCTCATTAAAGGGACAGATCTCAGCTCTGTCCATCTTGTTACACAAGCGTCTGTCAGAAGATCCAGACGTCCAGGCATTTTGTCAGGCTTTAGCTAGGATCAAGCCTGTGTTTAAAACTGTTGCTCCGCCATGGAGTTTAAACTTAGTTCTTAACGTTTTACAGGGTGTTCCGTTCGAACCCCTTCATTCCATTGATATAAAATTGTTATCTTGGAAAGTTCTATTTTTAATGGCTATTTCCTCGGCTCGAAGAGTCTCTGAATTATCAGCCTTACATTGTGATTCTGTAGGTAGTTCTGCGTACTAAACCTGGGTTCTTACCTAAGGTAGTCACTAACAGGAATATCAATCAAGAAATTGTTGTTCCATCCTTGTGTCCAAATCCTTCTTCAAAGAAGGAACGTCTTCTACACAATCTGGATGTAGTTCGTGCCCTCAAGTTCTACTTGCAGGCAACTAAGGATTTTCGACAAACGTCTTCCCTGTTTGTTGTGTACTCCGGTCAGAGGAGAGGTCATAAGGCTTCGGCTACCTCTCTCTCCTTCTGGCTTCGTAGCATAATTCGTTTAGCCTATGAGACTGCTGGACAGCAGCCTCCTGAAAGAATTACAGCTCATTCTACTAGAGCTGTGGCTTCCACTTGGGCCTTCAAGAATGAGGCCTCTGTTGAACAGATTTGCAAGGCTGCAACTTGGTCTTCGCTTCATACTTTTTCCAAATTTTACAAATTTGACACTTTTGCTTCTTCGGAGGCTATTTTTGGGAGAAAGGTTCTTCAGGCAGTGGTTCCTTCTGTATAATGAGCCTGCCTATCCCTCCCGTCATCCGTGTACTTTTGCTTTGGTATTGGTATCCCAGAAGTAATGATGACCCGTGGACTGATCACACATAACAGAAGAAAACATAATTTATGCTTACCTGATAAATTCCTTTCTTCTGTTGTGTGATCAGTCCACGGCCCGCCCTGTTTTTTAAGGCAGGTAAATATTTTTTAAATTATAATCCAGTCACCACTACACCCTTGGCTTCTCCTTTCTCGTTGGTCTTTGGTCGAATGACTGGAGGTGACGTAGAGGGGAGGAGCTATATAGCAACTCTGCTGGGTGAATCCTCTTGCACTTCCTGTAGGGGAGCAGATAATATCCCAGAAGTAATGATGACCCGTGGACTGATCACACAACAGAAGAAAGGAATTTATCAGGTAAGCATAAATTATGTTTTTTTTAATTTGGAGATTAAAAAACATTGTCTTGAGCGTTTAAATTTTAAAACGTAACTTTTTTTACTGCAATAATTTAAAAGTGACAGTAACATTTTTTGATTAAAATATTTTTTAATTAAAAATGTTTTGCATATTGTTTCTTGTGCTTAAATATGGACACAGGAGCCTTGCAAAGCTTTACTTATTATGTTTGGATGCTATTGTGGAACCACCAATTCCTTTCTGTCCCTCATGCATTGAGAGGGCTGTAAATGGTAGAGAAATGCTTTTTACTGAGCAAAGCCTTTCTAATATGGATACTTCCCAGAGGTCTAGTGACGAGGGTCAAAGTAGGCCGCAGCTTTCTCCCCAAACGTCCCAATTCATAACGCCCGCTCAATCAGTGTCCTGTACTCCTACTTTAGCGCCCGCAATTACTTTAAAGGACATAGCTTCCCTTATGTAATCTACAATTTCTGAAGCATTGTCTGCCTTTCACATCCTACAAGAAAGTACTCGTAGAAGAAAGGCCAGACAATCTCTAAGTGAGGGTGCGGAGACTACCGATATACCTTCCCAACCTGAAGAGGAATGAGGTTTTATCTGAATGGGAATTTTCAGATGCTGAGAGTTCAATACCTCAGATGGACTCAGAGGTTGTGAATTTAAGATTTAAACTAGAGTACCTCCGTATGCTACTAAGGAAGGTTTTAGTTACTTTAGACGACTGTGGCCCCACGTTGGTGACGGCTCCTATATGTTATAATGACCAGAGAAAAAGGGGAAGTGGGACAAGAAGTGGTTAATTAGCACTCATTCCAATATGTATAGTAATATTGTTGAAAAATATTCAACTAATGGGGTAAAGTAATTTACTTAAAACATAAATTTATTAACCACTATTAAAATGTAATCGATATTACAGCTGCAAAAATTCCAATATATTTCATATGATCTCCACAAGGACTAAACACAAACCGCAATATATTGAGAAAATAAACACAGCTCCAACCACCCCCCTGTATTCCTGGCCGGTAACAGGTTACTCCGGCTTCAGGTGACAGGGATGGTCATAAAAACTATGCTAATATCTTTCTGAATGTGTATTAGTAACTGACAAGACGAGTGTCAAGCTGTAAACTCCTTAAATACCCTGTGTGTGAGGTGAGTAGCCAATCGTGTCGCTCATTGCGTTCACGCCCATACTTGGGCGAATCACGTTTGATGTTGTGTATCAACGGTTGTTAATGTGAGCCGAATGGTGATTGACTAAAGTAAGCCGTTATTTACCCAATCGGCACTTGACAGTTCGTTTGTGTCAGTTTCTGTGTGATAACTATATACGATCGGCATATTCACATTGGTATTATAAGTTCAGACTCACTCGTGTATGAACCAAATTTCTACGTGCACCACAGAGTTACAATATACTTATACACAGCACAGATTATGAGATGAGTAGGAATGACTGAAGTCAGGGATGGAATAGATTATCTATTCTCATAATATCTTCGATCATTCTACTTTTAAAATGTTGCTGTAATTATATTATTTTTAGATACGATCCAAGTCACTATAATCACTATTTTTCTTAAGAGTAAATAAGCGTATGAAATATACTACCACAGATAATTTCTTCCTTTCACGAGTAAGTGAATTATGTCGTGAGGACAAGCTGTGGATAACTGCTCACATTATTGCTCATAGGAATGTAATTAAAAACCCTAAAATGTGGGTATCAGTAGATTACATTCCTTATAGATATCACAATGAAAGAAGGGACTTGTGTCTATTACTTATCTAGTTAGTTCATAAGAGGGACGACATTAGTAAAAATATAAGGACCCCCCCCAATATGATTGTAGACATATTGTACTTAAACTAACATATTCGAGGTTACATATTACCCAAATTAAATAAGTATCCAAGCCTTCATTGTGTATAGCTTATTGTTATATAATAAGACTCTTATGACATATAAATATGACATAATAAATCTGTTAGTAGTGCCCACACATAGTGTAGTTGTGTATTATAAAAGTGATGGATATGTTCTAGAAAGGCTTCTGGGTGCACGTCAGAAATTGGTGTAAATTATACTATTTAGGAAATGTAACCTTATGTTGCTGGTATTAAGGGTGAAAAAATCTTCACAAGAACACCCAAAAATTGTTGTTTTCATTCATGCCATTTGGCATTACCGAGTTCAGATTAAATATCCATTTTGCTTCTTTCTTTAATAATACTTGTTCCATATCCCCACCACGGATACCTGATCGTACTGTTTCTAATCCCCAGCATCTAAAGGTGCTGGTTTTCCCGTTATGATGGTGCAAAAAGTGCCTGGCCACGCTTGTAATTTGTTTGCCATTCTCAACATCTTTTGCAGCATTTCTAATGTTGCTGAGGTGTTCAGTCATTCTTTTACCCATAGGTCTGGTGGTCATACCTACATATAATAAATTACAGCCACAAGTCAAGCAGTAAATTACATTAGAAGTTTTGCAAGAAATATGGTTCTGTATGGTCCATTTCCTGTGGAATCTATCCACTATCGTTTTCATCTTAACCATATGTTTGCAAACTTTGCAATTTCCACAGGCTATTGAGCCTTTATATAGTGGAGGCTTTTTGGCATTTCTATCAAAATGACTAACTGTTAATTGGTCACTCAGATTGCCAGCGCATCTGTAGGTAAACAGTGGTTTCATGGGGATTATGGAATTTAATTGCTCATCCGATTGTAGGATATGCCAATGTTTTAGTAGCACATTGGATACTTGTTGGCTTTGGCTACAGTAGGTTGAAATAAATCTTAGAAAGTTGGAATTTTCATCAGTTTTTTTGGGTCTCAGAAGTTCTTGTCTATTTTTGTTTAAAGCTCTATGATAGGCTCTTTTTAAAGATTTTCTTGAATATCCTCGTAATAGCAACCTGTCTCTTAATTCATTTGCTGCCCTTTGGAAAGATTCTAATGATTAACTATTTCTGCGAATTCTTAAATATTCCAGAATTGGTAGTCTTCTTATTGTGTTGGGGTGATGGAAGCTATTCGCATTTAAAATGTTATTTGTCGCTGTCGGTTTTCTAAAGGTGTCCGTCTCTAAATGATTATTTACTTTCTTGATTATTAAATCAAGAAATTCCACCTTATGGTCATCATGTGTCATAGTTAGAAATAGTGCAAAGAGATTATTAAGTAATGAAATGAATTCATTGAGTAGTTCTATAGATCCCTCCCATACGAAGATGTCAGCTAGAGTACCTCCGTATGCTACTAAGGGAGGTTTTAGTTACTTTAGACGACTGTGGCCCCACGTTGGTGGCGGCTCCTATATGTTCCAATAAGCTGGACAACTATTTTGATATTCATTTTTTCTCTGATGTATTTCCTGTTCCAGAGCGAGCTTCGGAAATACTCTGTAGGGAATGGGAGAGGCCTGGTATCCCTTTCTCTCCCTCACATATTTTTAAGAAGATGTTTCCCATAGCAGACACCATCAAAGAAACTTGGCAAGCTATTCCCAAGGTGGAAGGACCTATCTCCACTTTGGCCAAGAGAACTACTATTCCCATAGAGGATAGTTGTTCATTTAAAGATCCTATGGATAAAAAAATTAGAGGGTCTACTTAAAAAGATTTATGTTCATCAGGGTCTGCTGATGCAAACTACTGCTTGTATTGCTACCATATCGGGCACGGCGGCATTCTGGTTTGATGCTCTATCTCAGTCTCTTAAGTCCGAATCTCCCCTAGAGGAGATCCAAGACAAGATAAAAGCTCTGAAACTCGCTAATGCCTTTATTACAGACGCTTCTTTACAGGTCTTTAAGCTGGCAGCCAAAAGTTAAGTGTTCTCTGTCCTAGCCACAGGGCTTTATGGTTAAAACCTTGGTCTGCGGATGTGTCTTCTAAGACTGTTTCTTTCAATTCCCTACAAGGGTAAGACCCTGTTCGGACCTGCCTTGACAAAATAATTTTCGTTCCTTTCAGAATAACAAAGGAAATTCTTCCTCCTCCTCCTCCTCCTCCTCCTCCTCCTCCAAGCAGGAACAATCTAAGCCTGCATGGAGACCCAACCCTTCTTGGAACAAGGCTAAGCAAACCAAGAAGCCTGCAATTGAAGCTAAATCAGCATGAAGGGCATGCCCCCGATCCGGGTCCAGATCTGGTAGGGGGCAGACTATCCTTCGTTCAGGATTGGGTTTAGGATGTTCAGGATACCGGGGCAATAGAGATAAATAGATTATCTGTAGACCAGACAAAAAGAGAGGCGTTATTACATTGCGTAGAAGATCTCTTTATCATGGGAGTGATTGCTCCAGTCCCAGTACAGGGTCAGGGTTTTTACTCAAACCTGTTCGTGGTTCCCAAAAAGGAGGGAACCTTCAGATCAATTTTAGACCTCAAGAGTCTAAACAAATTTCTCAGAGTTCCGTCCTTCAAAATGGAAACTATACGTTCCATTCTCCCACTGATTCAAGAGGGTCAGTTCATGACAACAGTGGACTTAAAGGACGCATACCTACATGTTTCCATTCACAGGGATCATCACAAGTTTCTAAGGTTTGCCTTCCTAGACAAACGTTTTCAGTTCGTGGCGCTGCCTTTCGGTCTGGCCACTGCTCCAAGAATATTTACAAAGGTTCTGGGATCTCTCCTGGTGGTTCTTCGACCACAAGGCATTGGGGTGGTGCCTTATTTGGACGACATTCAAGTCCAGGCGCCATTGTTTCAACAAGCAAGATCCCACACCGACCTGGTGTTATTCTTCCTGAGAACTCACGGATGGAAGATAAATCTGGAAAAACAGCCAGCTGTAGTAGCCTGAAGGTTTGCAGTTTGAAACCAGCTACAGCTATTTGCACCTTGTATGTGTGCTAGCAAGCTGTTTTAATGCTCCTTGATCCCGAGTACAAGGGTTACCTTTCTGAGAACCATAATAGATTCCCTATACATGAAAATTTTTCTGACATTTTTTTTTTACATACCTGTCTTGCCCTTCAGTCCATTCTCCAGCCTTCAGTGGTTCAGTGTATATGGAGGTAATCGGGCTGGTGGTGGCAACAATGGATATCATCCCGTTTGCTCAGTTCCATCTTAGACCTTTACAACTAAGCATGCTCAGGCAATGGAACGGGCATTATGCAGACTTGTCTCCTCAGATAACCAGAACAGGAGACAAGGGATTCTTTTCAATGGTAGTTGTCTCTGGACCATCTCTCCCAGGGAACCTGCTTTTGCAGACTGGCCTGGGAAATTATGACAACAGACGCCAGCCTTCTGGGGTGGGGAGCTGTCTGGAACTCCCTAAAGCAGTGCTTTCCAAACTGTGTGTCGGGACACACTAGTGTGTCGGCAGCAGTGTGTAGGTGTGTCCCTGCTTCAGCACAAATTTTTTTAAATTGTCATTTTTTTTAATTTTTTTTTTGTTTCTGACTTTCCGCCCACCTGCTACGCATATCACATGGTTGACACGTAATTAATACCTAGGGGGTCACAGATCATCTTAACCTATTGGCGCAGCCCAGTGAGAACTGAAACTATTCCAATTGGCGGCACATTGGCTCCTGACTGCATGCGTAGTCTCCTTAATTGGCTCTTGACTGCATGTGTAGTCAGTGAGTGTTTGCAGCACGGTAGTCAATCGGACTCACCGAGCTCTGAGGGTGGCAGCTTAAACGCTGAGCTGAAGTCAGAAGTCAGTGGGTTTTTTTTGCAACTAGCTCCCAGTAGTGCATTGCTGCTCCTGCTCTTGATATTTATATATATACGGTATATATAGGAAGTGGAAGCTTAAAAATGCTTGATGATGAAATGCGAGTGTCTTTATCTAATATTTCACTAAATATTCAGAAATTGTGTTCATCCCATCAACATCATACATCCCATTAAAATAGTAAGTAGCTATTGATGTTATTAAACGTTTTTTTAATTATTGCACATACATACTGTTATTTGTAAATACATTTTGTTATTATATACTTTATGTATGTTTCTGTATCTCTTAAAACAACTTAGTTTAACCTCCAGTTTGTTAGTACAACTGAATTACTGTGTCGCGAAATGATGTAGGTCTAAATAGTGTGTCACCAACATGAAAAGTTTGGAAAGCTCTGCCCTAAAGGCTCAGGGACTTTGGACTCAGTCAGAGTCTGTTCTTCCTATAAGCATTCTAGAACTTAGAGCAATCTTCAATGCTCTTCTGGCCTGGCCTCAGCTAGCCTCGGCCAAATTTATCAGGTTCCAGTCAGACAATATAACTTCTGTAGCTTACATCAATCAATCAGCGGGGAACAAGAAGTTCCCTAGCGATGACAGAATTATCCAAGATAATTCAATGGGCGGAGACCCATTCTTGTTTCCTGTCAGCGTTTCACATTCCCAGAGTAGACAACTGGGGGGGGGCGGATTTCTTGAGCAGACAGACTTTTCATCCGGGGGAGTGGGAACTCCATCCGGAAGTGTTCTCCAGCCTGATTCTCAAGTGGGGTCAGCCGGAGTTGGTATCTCGACAGAATGCCAAGCTCCCAAAATACGGTTCGAGTTCCAGGGACCCCCAGGCGGAGCTAATAGACGCTCTGGTGGTTCCTTGGAACTTCAATCTAGCATACCTGTTCTCTCTGTTTGCTCTTCTTCCTTGGGTGATTGCCCGAATCAAGCAGGAGAGGGCGTCAGTGATACTCATAGCACCGGCCTGGCCTCAAAGAATTTGGTATGCAGATCTGGTAGATATGGCATCTCTACCACCTTGGAGACTTCCGTTGAGGAAGGATCTTCTCATTCAGGGACCCTTCCATCATCCATATCTAGCTTCTCTGAAGCGGACTGCTTAGAGATTAAACGCTTAATTTTATCCAAGTGTGGGTTTTTCTGATCCGGTCATAGAGACCAGGATACAGGCTCGTAAACTTGTAACTAGAAGAATCTACCATAAGATTTGGCGTAGATACCTTTCTTGGTGTGAATCCAATGGCTACTCTTGGAGTAGAGTCAGGATTCCTAGAGTTTTGTTTTTTCTCCAAGAGGGTCTGGAGAAGAGTTTATCCGCAAGTTCCCTTAAGGGTCAAATTTTGGCTCTATCCATTTTGTTTCACAAACGTCTAGCAGATGTCCCAGACGTACAATCTTTTTGTCAGGCCTTGGTCAGGATCAGGCCTGTGTTCAAACCAGTTACTCCTCCTTGGAGTCTTATTTTAGTTCTCAAGGTTCTTCAAGGGGCTCTGTTTGGGCCTATGCATTCCCTAGATATCAAGTAGTTATCTTGGAAAGTTCTATTTCTGGTTGCTATTTCTTCAGCTCGAAGAGTCTCAGAACTCTCGGCATTGCAGTGCAAGTCCCCATACCTTATTTTACACTCAGATAAGGTAGTGCTAAGTACTAAATTAGGTTTTCTTCCTAAAGTAGTTTCGGATAGGAATATTAACCAAGAAATTGTTGTTCCTTCCTTGTGTCCTAATCCTTCTCAGAAGGAAAGGCTTCTACACAATGTGGTCCATGCCTTAAAGTTTTACCTAAGAGCGACTAAGGACTTTCGTCAGTACTCTTCTTTGTTATTTTCTCTGGAAAACGTAAAGGTCAGAAAACTACGGCTACTTCTCTTTCTTTGTGGCTAAAGAGTATCATACGTTTTGCTTATGAGACTGCGGGGCAGCAACCTCCTGAGAGGGTTACGGATCTTTCCACGAGGGCTGTTGCTTCCTCATGGGCATTCAAAAATGAAGTTTCTGTGGAATAGATTTGCAAGGCTGCAACTTGGTCTTCTCTTCATACTTTTTCCAAAGTTTACAAATTTGACTCTCTTGCCTCGGCCGAGGATGTTTTTGGGAGAAAGGTTCTTCGTGCAGTGGTGCCTTCCGTTTAGGTTCCCTGTCTTGTCCCTCCCGTATCATCTGTGTCCTCTAGCTTGGGTATTGTATCCCATAAGTAATGATTATCTCTGTGGGCTCATTGTGTCTAAAAAAGGAAAAGAAAATTGATGCTTACCTGATAAATTTATTTCCTTTTTGACACGATGAGTCCACGGCCCACCCTGTTTTTATGTATAGAAAGGTTTTGATTTTTTATAAACTCCAGACACCTCTGCAACTTGGCTTTCCTTTCTTTCCTAACTTCAGTCGAATGACTGGAGTAGGAGAGAGGGGATGGGCTATTTAACAGCTTTGCTGTGGTGCTCATTGCCGCCTCCTGCAGACCAGGAGGTGAATATCCCATAAGTAATGATGATCTCCGTGGACTCATCGTGTCAAAAAGGAAATAAATTTATCAGGTAAGCATAAATTTTCTTTTTATCACATTCAATTTCAAAATGTAATCCATTTCGAAATAGTATTTCTAGTCTACAACTGTGTTTTATAAATGTAATATTCGAATGTTAATAATAAATCGAATATACACATTTGATTTTCGAATGTGTGCATTCGATCTATTATGAACATTCGAATTCGAAACAGACATTAGATTATTGATTTTTTAAGAATATTTGTTATTAACATTCGATTATGTAAATCGAATTTCTACAATGACATTCACATTTGAATATAAACACATTCGCCCATCCCTATTTAACAGTCCACTTTCTATGTCAGCTTGCACCCCAGTCACCTACTGATGAGTCATGGTGTGTTTCAGTGCATAGCGCACTGGCTTTGTCTAAATGTTTGAAATGTATAATATATTCTACTTATATTTAGTTGCAGGAATAAGGAGAGAAATGTGAGAGACAGTGTGCACTTTTAGAAAAATAAGTCAGATAACAGATAATTTTACAAAGTGTAGTATATTTTATTAATAAACCATGTGTTGCTTAATACGCAATGCCATTACTATTCATGCTGGATATAGATAATTGAAACTGCATTTTTAAAAGCTTAATTACCTCAATTCTATAATTAGTTTATCTGACATATAAGTGTAGACTAAGTATTTACACACTCTATAAGGTGAGTGCTTGTGTAATATGGCACTTATGGAGAGACGTATAATGTTGCTAGTTTGGCATAGCTGCACTTATTTTTCTGTTTCTCTAATAGTTTGTCAGACCCTAGCATTACTGCAAACATAGTTTTCTTTCTTGATGAATGTTAAAATGAACAATATGTTCTTCGTTTTCCATCTTTTTAGTCTTCTACGTACAAGAAGCATCTTTTTTCGGAAAGTGATGGAATAGCCAGTAACCATCTGAGTGAAAAGAGCTGGATCCTAGATTTCTCCAAAAAATCCTTAACAAAATCTGCAGACTATAGCCGTAAAAAGCCACGAATTAAAAGTAAACTCAAAGGTACTTTTAAATTCACTTATAAAATCATGTTGGGATAATTCACACTCATTTCTTTCTTTCTCTCTGTAAATATTCATAAAGGTACATGAAACACCTAATAAGGTTTTATTCTGCATTCTTGCAATGTTGGCATACTAGGGCAAGGATGGGGAACCTTGGCCCTCCAGATGTTCAGAACTAAATTTTCCATGATGCTCAACTGGACTTCAGTGTCTAAGCATCATGGGTAATGTAGTTCTGAAACATCAGGGGTGTGGACATTTTTAAAAAAAAAACTACTTGTCCAAGGGATTAATTCAAGAGCCAAATCTACTTGTCCCTCGTGAAAATCTACTTGTCCTAAATCGCAAAATAATTTTAACCAAAACTGTAAAATGTAACCGTTTCAGAACAAAATCTACTACTCATTTGAAATTCAAACTATAAGTGCTGTTGCATTGTCTCTTTATTATGCATTTATTAATGTGTTTAGTGGTCCTTTAATTTTTTCCATTCTTCAACTAAGTCTTTAACAGATCCTATTTGCACAATAGCTGTATTCCCATCTGGAGTAGGGCTGGAGCACAACTTTGGATATGTATTTACCTTCTTTACATGGGGTTAAAGTTTAACCCCATGTAAAGAAGGTAAATACATAACCAAAGTTGTTCTCCAGTACTACTCCTAGGTGGGAATACACCTGTTGAGCAAATAGAAACCAAGCATAAACACTTTCGTTTCAATCTTTGACCATATTCTGATATGGAGCACACAAGGGATATTACTTTGATTATGTGTTTAACCCTGTTGAAAGAGTTAAATGAATTTGTTTCAAATAAAAATGCTTTAATAACATAGAACATTGCATTTTCACATAAAAAAAAATCCTTTAAATGTTGTAAGAATGTATTGAACCTGCTGAGAATGTATCATAGTTTTATAACCAATATAACTGAACACTTTAAAGCTGGGAAGGATTTTTTTTTTTAACAAATATTCTTTTGGCAAACAAGCATCAACCATACAGAAAGATGTATGAATATTATAGAGAGAAATAGTGTATAGTGAAGTATTTGCCCGCAATCCTGTATTACTCCCTCCACTTATTCCCAAGACAGTTCCAGCATGTGAGCCATACATGTAGCTAATAGCTGAAGGGGGGTTGTAACTTAATCCTCTTTCTTTTTTAAGACACAATGAGTCCACGGATCATCTTAATTACTAATGGGATATTCACCTCCTGGTCAGCAGGAGGAGGCAAAGAGCACCACAGCAGAGCTGTTAAATAGCTCCTCCCTTCCCTCCCACTCCAGTCATTCTCTTTGCCTACGTTAGTGATAGGAAGAGGTAAAGTGAGGTGATAGATTAGATTATTCAATCAAGAGTTTATTATTTTTTAAAGTAGTGCAAGATTGTGCTGCTTTGTCCTGTGGTGTAGCCGTAGTCCATATCAGTCTCTTTAGAGGGCATTGGTGGCTTTAGAGCAATGGGAACTTGTGGGTCATAATTCTCACTGCGCCTCCCATATTATTGCTGCCCTAACCCTGAAAACCTGAAGATTACATATTCAGGGATTTCTTTCTCTTCACAGGTCCATGTGGGGGATAGGACCTCTCAAACCTGGTGAACTGCCTTTGCTGTCAGGCAGCCATATGAGGTAAGTGCTTGATTTTTTCCTAGGTCTTAGAGGAAAAGGAGCACTTTTATTTGACTTAATTGTTTTCATAAAGGGCTTATCGTTATAAAATGTATTAGGCACTTTGGGACATAAGACTCTCAGAGTCTGAGAGAACCAGGCAGCATGTACAGGCACTGGGAGTATTAGCTCTTACATGGTTTTTAGAACTATGGTGTTAGTTTTATCACTGTTTAACGCCCGTGAGAGCGTTGTTGTGATTAGCCATGCCCACGATGGGCGGATCGTCCGGATTGAGCACTTTCTGTTCTGCGCCTCTAGAGTCAGATTAAAACCAGGTACACAATGGATATATTCCTCTTCCTAGAGACGCATGGTTTCTGTCTAGAGCAGGCGTAGGTCAGGAGAGTAGTTCATTCGCTTGTCTGTCTAGTCCGGATTGCTGGCCAGAAGGGATAGAGGCTCCGGTCTTGCAGTAAGGTAGGCACCTCAGTAGAGCTGCTGAGATGTAAAGGTGTCTGTTTTATTTGTGTTTGCTGTTTTGAACACATTGTTTCACTTTTAAATTTAAAGAGACAGTAACGTTTTTTCATTCAAACTTTTTTTTTTTGTCAAAATTAGTTTTTTTTTTTTTTAAATTTTAAATTTTTTCTTTATTAAGAACAAAAAGTACATACAGTTAGTTAACCAAGGAAAGAAATTACTTTCCACAAGTACATCAAAACAAGTACATAGCTTTAACGTATAACAATTAGGCGTATTGCAGAGTTATATACATCCATATATATTGTAAGCAATATTTGTGCTTCTATTCAGTCAATGTGGAGTGTCTACAATGTACCTAGAGGTCTCGGATAGCGGAGTATAACTCTGGTGTCGTAATGATAAGGTTGAAGTGACAGTTATAACCACGTTTCTCAGTTAGCCTGTCGGTCTCTGTTTTAACATGGTCATTCAGTGGTGTTGTGAGTAAGGGGTAGGTTATAGGGTAAGTAGGAAGGGAGTCATCTCATGGGAGGGGGTGGGGAAGTTCAGGTAAGAAGAGGGGAGGGGAAGGGGTTAGGGTAAAGAACGCGGTAGTGGTGATGGAGACATGAAGAAAGGGAGTGGGGGAGAGAGGGGAGAGGAAGAAAGAAAAAAAAAAAAGGGGGGCTAAACTACCTGTGCGCGATGTCTCCTGGCCCAACTGCCTAGGAGGAGGGAAAGCGGTATGGGAGTCCATATGGGTCTACTGAATCTGAATCCAGTCACCCCAAATTGCCCAGTAAACTTCCATTCGCTCTAGCGAGCTATATGCAAATTTTTCCATGTTGGCTAAGTATTGTATTACCTCACAGACTTCCGAAATCGTGGGTGAGGTAACCTGTTTCCAGGCTCTAGCAATACAAAGTTTGGTGGCTGCCATCACATAGATCACCAGTTGCTTGCTACATTTGGGGAGAGTTTTATCCATGATGTGGAAGAGGGCTACCCTTGGCGTCAGCTGTATAGTCAGATTCATAGAATGCAAGAGTGTCTCAACATCTTTCCATAGGTCTTTTATCTTAGGGCATGACCACCACACATGAGAGTTGGAGCCTTCCCTTCCGCACAATCTCCAGCAACCTGGAGACACATTAGGAAACATTCTCGACAGTTTGGTGGGTACTCTGTACCATTGTAGCATTAGTTTCATGTAACTTTCGAAGATCGTTATACAATGGATCGTTTTTTTCTCAATTCGATCGCTGCTTTCAGCTCCATATCTGATATGTTTAAGGTCAACTCCTTGCACCACATTTTGATTTGACTTGGGAGGCCCTCTGAGTGATCCTGTAGCATGGCTTTGTAGTGGAATGTGAGGGGCTTCCACGTCACCATCTCAAGCAGCCATCTTTCTTCCCATTTAGAATGGGGTCTGAGAGTCTGAGTGCCAAATTTCCAGGAGCGAAGTAAGCTGAGTACCCTGCAGCACTCAAAGTAGAGCCATAAAGGAGAACCGCTTAGTGAGTCAAGTACTTGATGGACTGTCATAAGCTTACCGTTTGAAAACAGATGTTCCACCATGTCCATATTGTGTTGTATCCAAAACTCAAGATGGATATTTGGTAGATCCCAGAGAAGACCCCTCATCTGGTGAATCGGTGAGGGGTGTGGGGCAATCTCCTTGTGATGTCTAAGTTCATGCCACATTTTAACATTTTGTTGTACTATGGGGTTAGGAACCCTATCTACCAGCTGCTTGTGTTTATGGACCCAGAGAATACTTGGTAAGTCCAGGCCTTCAGGTAGGTGTAGTTCCTCTATTTTGAACCATTTCGGTTTCTCTCTAGTCGGGCCCCAGGCCGTGATCTGTGATAGTCTAGCGGCCTCATAGTAAAGGAATATATTTGGAAAATCTACTCCGCCTTTAGAGAACTCTCTCTGCATGGTTTTGTAGCCAATCCTAGGCATCTTTTTCCCCCATACATACTTAGAGAAAATTCGGTGAATTTGTTGTAATGTGCCATGCGGGATGTTCAGTGGGAGACATCGGAATAGGTACAGCGCTTTAGGAAGCAATGACATTTTCACCGTGGCAATACGACCCATCCAAGAGATTTCTCTGAATTCCCATCTGTGTGTTAAAGATCGTAACTCAATGATGAGGGCGTCAAAGTTTAGAGAGAGGATGGCGTCTAAGTCTGCACTTAAGTGAACACCTAGATGTTTGATGGACGTTGTAGACCAATGAAAGTCATACGTTTCGCGTAGGCTCAGGAGTTGGTCATCGGGCAAGTTGATACTGTATGCCTCTGTTTTTGAGACGTTTATCTTGTAGTAGCTCAGAAGGCTAAACTGTTCCAGGGCAGTGAAAACTGCCGGGACTGAACTTTGGGGGTTTGTGAGAAAGAGAGTAACGTCGTCCGCATACGGAGCAATCTTTTCCTGACTAGAGCTTACTGGTAATCCCTCAATAACAGGCGACATCCGAATCAGTTCCGCCAATGGTTCCATGACCAGGGCAAATAGCAAGGGGGATAATGGACAGCCTTGCCTGGTACCATTAGAAATATTGAAGGGGGGAGAGCAGAAGCCCAACCCTCTTACTCTGGCACTTGGATTAGAATACAAAACTTTAATCATGGTTATGGCTTCGGGTGGGAAGTCAAACGTATCTAAGACTCTCCACATATATTCCCATCTGACCCTGTCAAACGCTTTTTCAGCGTCTAGTGACAGGGCCAGAAGGGGACAGCTCGTCTCTTCGCCTCAGAAAAGACGGAAATCAGTCGTCTCGTATTGTCCGGGCCCTGCCAGCCGTTCACAAATCCGACCTGGTCTGTATTGATTAATCCCGGCAGCAGGGGAGACAGCCTTTCCGCGAGAATTTTAGAGTATAATTTTGTGTCTACATTAATAAGTGAAATGGGACGGAAATTGCCACAAAGGGTCGGGTCTTTACCCGGCTTTGGGATCGCAACTATAGTTGCTTCAAGATATTCTTTTAGTATCTGTCCTTCAGTTCTGATTTCGTTATACGCTTGGCAGAGTACGGGTTTGAGTTGTGCCTGTAATTTTTTGTACAGTTGCCCCGGGAACCCATCCGGGCCCGGGGCTTTATCAGTCTTTAACTGTTTAATTGCCATTCCAAGTTCCATCTCGGTGATAGGTTCAGTTAGCTTACCCTTGTCTTCCTCTGAGAGTTTGGGTAGGCCTAGTCTCTGTAAGAAGGAGGAGATGTCCGGAGGAGACATCGCTTTGGGTATCTCGTGAGAGTTAATGTTGTACAGGCGTTCATAAAAGTCGGCAAAAGCCTTCCCTATGTCTTCAGGGGCATGTACTTTTTGTCCCTCAAGGACAAGGTATGGTATTCGGGAGCTAGCTAGTCTCTGCTTCAGTTTGTTTGCAAGCATCGAGCCTGCTTTGTTGCTTTTTGAGTACATAACCATTTTGAATCTCGAAAGGGCTCGCTTAAATTTTTCCACTTCCAGGTTTTTAATCTGTGATTTCAAGTTCAAAATCTCAGTGGATAGGCTAGCTGTAGGCATTAGTTTATTTTGTCTTTCTTTCGCCCGTAGGTCGCAAGTAAGCTTGCCTAACGGGGCCCCCCATTTTTTTTTTATATTCAATGCCTTTGCAATACAAAATCCCCTGATGTACGCCTTTAATGCTGCCCACCTGATTTGATGCGAAGTCTGGTTGGGTCTGTTAGTGTCTAAGAATTCCTCAACCTTGTCGACCAATTCTGTGACAAGAGGTGTCTTCCCAGAGAAACCTTGGGAGCCTCCATGACGGTCTAGCCAGTACAGATCTCTCAATGTCGATGGACATTGTAACAGCGTCATGATCTGACCATGGACAGCTGCATATACTGGAGTTTGTGATGTTGTTCATAGACCAGGAGTCGACAAAGAAGTAGTCCAATCTCGAGTATGACCGGTGAGGGGGAGAAAAATACGTGTAATCTTGTGATTCTGGGTGGCATGCCCTCCACACATCATAGAGCTCAGACTGGTATATCAGGTTTTGAAATTTAGGAGCTGTAGACCTAGAGTAGCTGTCTAAAACTCTATCTTTCGGGATTTTTTTGTCCATATAGGGGTCCCAGACTAGATTAAAATCTCCTCCTAAAATTAATGTGCCTTGCTTCAGGCCATCGATGAGATGCAGCATTGTGCGGAGGAAGGCTATCTGACCCTGGTTAGGGGCATACAAGTTTACTAGAGTATAGAGGTGTGAATTAAGTCTGCAAACCACCAAAAGAAACCTCCCTTCTGGGTCCATTTCTATATGCTGTGGTTGAAATGCAACTCTTGCACTGATACAGATTGAGACACCTCTGGTTTTTTCATGGTAGGTCGAGTTAAGGACCACCGGAAAGGGTTTAGATTTCAGTACTGGAGTATTAGTTGAAGACCAATGCGTCTCCTGAAGGAAACATCACACTGGAGCTTCCTCAAGTAAGTTTGTACCATGCTTCGCTTCTCTGGCGAGTTAAGTCCCTTCGTATTGAGGGAGACAAATTTGAGACCAGGGTTCATCGCGCAAAAAAAAAAAAAAAAAAAAAAAAGGGGGGGGGGGGGAGCTCTAAAGGATGAGGGGAGAGGAAGAAGGGGGGTTAAGTAGCCGTTGTTAGTGGTCTGAGAGCTGTAATGAGTGTGGGCTGGTGGTTGTTGTCTGCTTATAAGTTATGAAAATATGAATAGTGGGTCACTTAGTGAGTGCGATTGAATCTGTGTTCTTGTGCTTACTTTCGGTAAGCTATGGTGTTACCCTTGGGGGGGGGTGGAGAGATACAGTCCTACGACTGCATTGACCGATGTCCAAAAGAGTAAAAAAAAAGAGAAAAAAAAAACCTGAAAATCAGGGAGAGGAGAAAGGAGATGGGGTTCGGGCCGAGGCAAGGTCTGTAAGCGGGGGGGGGGGGGGGCAAACAGTAATGTGCGTCACGTCCCTGGTAGGCAGGGTCTATTCTATGTATATTTATCGAGGTGTAACTATATAAATTAGTATCATTATACAAGTCATGAGGAAAGAAGGAAAGGTGGTCTTGCTTAGGGTTTAACTGTAAATGATTGAAAGTGTAAATGTCAAAGAGAGAGAAATTAGATATTAATGGTTCAGTCTGCTGTCCTGATGGTCATGTAAAAACTTTATCTGATCAAAACAATATCTTTCAAACATAAATGCGAGAGAAGCTGGTGTAGCATTACAGTAATCATAATAGCTTCACTCTATATAACAAAAACCTGCCAACTACATTTTAGCGCGTAATGGTATCTTTATTGCCTAGGTCAGGTGTTTCTGTTCTGATCTAACATCCGGTATGGATCATAATAGCTTCACTCTATATAACAAAGACCTGCCAACTACATTTTAGCGCATAATGGTATCTTGATTGCCGAGTGTTTCTGTTCTGATCTAACATCTTGTATGCGGATATCTATTGATATTTAGGCTAATCTATACACACAGGTGCAAAACCAGTATATCTTAATTAATTATTAACTCATATAAACAATAGAGAACTAGAGGGGAGTTAGTAAGGCCTTTTTGTCAAACATGCTCAGGACTTGTCTTCTAGCAGGCACTTTAGGACTTAGTAAGTTATGACTTATCAAGCAAGACTCTTTGACTGAGGCTAACAGATTCTAGTCATGTAGTGAAACATATCCTTCCTATCACAGCCACACTAACATACCCATTCGCATGTTCAATGGCTTATGTGTCTCCATTAGTACCTAGTGAGTGTATGCTAGGTTTGAATATATTTGTAGAGTGTTATGGGCTGAGAGCTATTAAAGCAAGAATGAGTGTCTAGGGGATAGGGTGCGGCAGTTGAGGTCCTGGGATATGGCAAGTATTCTGGAACAAAGATAGTGATATTTTGTCTCCTGTAGAAACTGTTAGATTGGTCTGGAATTACCTGTTTCAAATCTCTAGACACATGTAACATAGAATAAGCATAGGGCTTGTAAGTCATGATAAACAGTGCATATAATCAGTATCAGGAGCAGTACATAATAACTGTAAACACTGCAAGAAATAGAAAAAATTCAAGCATTTTCATTATCAGCAATAGGTCAAAATGGGATAGTCTCTTATTGCGTGTCCATGTCTTTGCAGCATATCCCCATTTATACCTTCCATATAGGGTTTACTAAAATTTGCAACAAGTAACAGAGATGGTAAAAAATAAACCTAAGCATTGCAAGAAAGGTATGTATTACTCAGATATTTTCACAGTTAAAGCCAAGTCAGGAGCATGAATCCTGAGGTAGAAAGTCTCTTATAACAGTGCATGTAATCAATATCAAGAGTAACACATAATAACTGTAGACACTGCAAGAAATAAAAAGAATTCTAGCATTTACATTATCAGCAATAGGTCAGAATGGGATAGTCTCTTATTGCTTGTCCATATCTTTGCATCATATCCCCGTTTATACCTTCTATATGGGGTTTACTGATATTAGCCACAAGTAACAGAGATGGTAAAAAATAAACCTAAGCATTGCAAGAAAGGTATGTATCACTCAGATATTTTCACAGTTAAAGCCGAGTCAGGAGCATGGTTCCTGAGGTAGAAAGTCTCTTATAATATGTATGTGCCCATGAAACTTATCTTCAATCAGGATCCAATGTCTCTAGTCCTGTAGTTTAACATTCCCCCTTTCATCACAGTTGTACAACTAGAGAGCAAACAAAACATCCCCCCTGCAAAACAATATAACAGAAAACATTTAGTAGCAAAGGATATACTTATCAGTCTTCATCTCCTGAGGATTCTTCTGCCCTATCTGATGATAGTTGCTGAGGTGCTAAGTTCTGTCTTTTAGAAGGGGTACTTCTCTGAGCAAGGGGTCTCCATTCAAATGCAGATGGTCTTAGGATAGAGGAGGGGGTAGTGTTGAGTTCCGTATCCTGAGGGATAAGGGAGCTATTTTCTCCAAATTGGTTGGGGAACTTGGTCCATCCCTTGAGAAGGAAGAGACCCTTGTCTGGGGTATCCGCCGTGTAGAATCGTCCATCTTTTTGAATCAGTAGTTTAGTAGGGTATCCCCACCTATATTTAATTCCCATCTGTCTCAATGTCTTTGTCACTTCACGGAATGTGCCTCTCTTTTGCATCGTATACTGAGACAGGTCTGGAAATATTTGTATAGAGACAAATTTGGCTGGTAGAGTGGGGCGAAGAAACATGGCTCTGAGGATTTGTTCTTTGTATGTGAAATAGTGGAATCTGGCAATCACATCCCTTGGTTTCTCTGCTGAGACATTCCTCCCCCTGGGGAGTCTGTGTGCTCTGTCTATCAGGGTCTCATTGGGGAAACCTGGAGGATGGAGTATTTCGCACAGTTCAAGAAGGTATTTGCCAAGGTCAGTTGGGGTAATCTCTTCAGGTACACCTCTAAATCTTAAGTTGTTCCTGCGAGAACGATCTTCCATATCCGCCATCTTGGCTTCAACCGTGTCTAGCATGTCAACTAGAACTTGAGAATGGTTAGCCAAGTTTCCCTGTTCAACTGTTAAGTCCTCTTGTTTTTTTTCTAGGACATCAATGCGTTCACTAATAACGCCAATATCTCGCCTGAGGTCCGCCGTGGAGCTCTTAATAGCTTTTGTAAGGGAATCTTGGAGAGAATTCATCCTCTGAGTAAGGGTAGTGACAATATCTGAGGCTACAGAGTCAGGGATACTGCTCTCAATGCTAGCAGCTTCGGCCATATCACAGCCGTTCCCTAGCAATTGCTGTGGAGTGTCAGGATCGGGTGCAGGTTTTCCCAGAGTAGGTTTGACTTTAAAGTGGTCTACCACCGATTTCCTATACTCTGAGGGGTTAGCGGTTTTTCTTCTAGAACCTTGTGGCATGATAAAGATAGTGGGGGTTCAGTAGAAGTACTCCAATATGAAATGATATGATTGGGCAGAGATCTCTCAGTGAGGTGTACAGGATTAGTTTCTTAGATCATATTCCTTTATGTTTCATCTTATGCCTCGGCCCTAAGGACCCCTGTCCCCTAGTGCATGTTGTGAGCCATGTGGATCAACTAGTTTAAGATTAGAGCCAGCGTATGGTTGTACTTTACCCAGTGGTGGCCTATAGTGAGAGTTTCCTCGGTTTCAAACAGTTTCAGAGTGAGGAAAAAGCAATTAACAGAGTAAAGCCTTCTATAACCACTGTCCCCCCCCCCCGGGGATATGCCTCCTATCAGCGAAGTCGGTAAAAGGTTGGGGGGTATGACCCACAGGTACCCCGCTCCTGCAGGAAAGGGAGGGGGGGGGGACTAGTTAAGAGTAGTTATAATAAGGTTAGTGAGTAGTACCAGGCCCTTATTGTAGTCAGTAAGTTCTGAAAATTCTGTTAGTGCAGGCTTCTGAGGGACTACAAGTAAGTAAGAGGGAGAAGTGAGCTGCAGCAAACTTCAGAGGTGTCCAGGGTATATAGGGCCAATACCGTGTTAGAAAGCTGCTGTGGAAAAGTCTGTGTGAGCAATTGCCTGTGCACTGTATCTTAGAAGGAGGTAATATATGTAGTGATTTGGATCCAATAGTCACAGTCTATGTGTCTCTTATAGGTGCAGCAAGGAACTCTCTACTTACATATTGCCACGTGGGATGCTGCGGGGGTCACTATATCTGCCAAATTGGTAAAAAGTAGAATCCAGCCGGTGCTTTCCCTCTCTCCTAGGGTTATTGTAGGTCCGGTAAGTCTACAAGGTGTATTGTTGCCACCGGGTACACTTTTATTTCTTCAAGCCTGGTATCGAGTGCCGGTGTAGGCCGCAGCCGCGGTCTTTCCTGGAAAACGGTCCGGTTCTCCTGGGCGGTCTAATTTTGCGGTCAGAATTAACTAAAAAATCGGACAGGGAACTGCTCCGGATAGTGTCACTAGCTGCCCCAGGTGGTTTGTGTGCAAATTCGCTGGGTGTATCTAGCTAAAAAGGCTAAAATACCGCTTTTGCAAGCAGAGCTCAGTCACTACACGTCCTGCTAGTTATGCTGCTGGCTCCGCCCCCCCAAAATTAAAGTTTTTATTGCATATTTATATCTTTGTTATTCAGTATGGACATAGGAACCGTGCAAAATGTTACTTGCTCCATGTGTTTGGACGCAAATGTTGAAAAATAAAAAGACGTGTAGTGCTGAACCACAAGACTCACTGCCTCTCCTTAGTGTTACCTTCCACGTGAAACACCAAAAAGTGAGATACAAAAAGAGAAAATATGAGGGCACTAAAAGTGGAGTATATATGTACCAATTGAAAATGAGTAAAGTGCAAATTATTAGTTAAAAAAAATCAGTACAATTTATTTATAAATAAGGAACACAATGGTATATCTTTGAGGATATAATCTTATATATCAAATTAATAATATCACTAATAGATGTATGGTCTACGAACAAATAAAAGAGATATTAATAAACATCAAATGAACCAAGAAATAATGTAGCACAATAGGAGTGAATTAATATGCGCACTGGGAGTGAATTAATAAACTGTATCACTAGAGCAGCAACTAAATAATGGCTGCAATAATGTTACAGGACCCTCAGTCACTCTGTTCTAAACATTATAGTTAAAATATAACACTGTAACATAAATAGAAGATGCAAGGATATAAGATTTGTAAAAGTGAATTTAAAAAACTTAAACTTAGCTGATCAAAAATAATGAAGCCTAATTCCAGGGGCCAAATGGAAATGTAATGATTCAATAGGGACGTCTCCCAAAATACATACTCTCGTTGTGAATATAGGAAGTCAAAAAAGGATTTATTACAATGTGTACTTCCAAACAGCGACTCCCATAAATTCTATGATATATAGTTCTATGAGCAATGTTTCTTCATATGTAGTATGCGGTTTTGTCCACAATGTGTAGGGTACTTATGTTAAAATTTCAACACTACCGTTCTTAGTGAAATGTTACATCTACCTATGTCAGGTTATTTAGTGTCTCAAGGTTGCATAGGGATAGGCGGTACTCACCCTCCGGTTCTTGAAAAACCTTTGTACAGTTTACCTGTGCTTTCTGATACATTCAGCCTCAGCGTCCTTCTGGGGCAATGAGCCTCCGAAGGGATTCCTACGTCCTTCTCCCAGGACGAATTCCAGCGATCTGCTTCTGATGCGCAATCACGTGTGTGCACGTCACGTGATATTCCTGCACCTGTGTGATGTTGCCTGCACTTAGTACATGACGTACACAGGGCTATTTGGTATGAAAGCTCCAAGATGGTGATGCAAGTTCTTACCGGTTTGGCCAAACTCCACAAACTCAGTAAATAAAAGAATAAAAAGTAGCAGTACAGCTTCAGCTGGCTACAAATCAACGCGTTTCACCCGCAAACTCTGGCTTTTTCAAGATAGCTTTGATAACTGTGTGGTCTGCTGATGTGTCATCAAAACATACGCTTTTAGCTATTCCCTTTAAAGGTAAGACCCTTTTTGGGCCAGAATTGAAGGAGATCATTTCTGATATTACAGGAGGTAAGGGCCATGCCCTACCTTAGGATAGGTCGGTTAAAATGAGGGATAAACAGAATCATTTAAGTTTCTTTCGGAACTTTAAAGGAGGACCCCCCGTTTCTTCTTCCACAAAGCAGCATGAAGGGGTGGCCCCCGATCCGGGACCAGATCTAGTAGGGGGCAGACTTTCTTTCTTTGCTCAGGCTTGGGCAAGAGATGTTCAGGATTCCTGGGCACTAGAAATAGTGACCCATGGTTATCAATTGGAATTCAAGGTTTTTCTCCCAAGATGGAGTTTTCATCTTTAAAAATTATCTGCAAACCAGATAAAGAGAGAGGCGTTCTTACGCTGTGTAAAAGACCTTTTTACTATGGGAGTAATCTGTCCTGTTCCAAAACTGGGACAGGGGTTTTACTCAAACCTATTTGTGGTCCCCAAAAAGAGGGAACATTCAGACCCATTTTGGACCTCAAGTGTCTAAACAAATTTCTAAGAGTTCCATCATTAAAGATGGAGACAATTCGAACGATTTTGCCAATGATCCAGGAGGGTCAATATATGACTACCGTGGATTTGAAGGATACTTACCTTCATATTCCAATCCACAAAGATCATCGGTTTCTAAGGTTTGCCTTTTTGGACAAACATCAGTTTGTGGCTCTTCCTTTCGGGTTCGTCACAGCACCCAGAATCTTCACAAAGGTTCTAGGGTCTCTTTTGGCGGTTCTCAGACCGCAAGGGATAGCGGTGGCGTCTTATCTGGACGATATTCTGATTCAGGTGTCAACATATCATCTGACACAGTGTTGTCTTTTCTGAGAACTCACGGCTGGAAGGTGAACATAGAGAAGAGTTCACTTGTTCCACAGACAAGGGTTCCTTTCTTGGGAACTCTGATAGACTCGGTAGCCATGAAAGTATTTCTGACGGAGGTCAGAAAATCAAAGATTTTGAATGCTTGCCGAGCACCTCTGTCCATTCCTTGGCCATCAGTGGCTCAGTGTATGGAGATAATCGGATTAATGGTAGCGGCAATAGACATCGTTCCGTTTGCTCGCTTTCATCTCAGACCACTGCAACTGTGCATGCTCGGTCAGTGGAATGGGGATTATGTGGATTTATCTCCAAAGATAATTCTGGATCAAGAGACCAGACACTCTCTTCTTTGGTGGTTGTCGCCAGATCATCTGTCCCAGGGGACTTGTTTCCGCAGACCCTCGTGGGTGATAGTGACAAAAGATGCCCACCTTCTGGGCTGGGGTGCAGTTTGGAACTCCCTGAAGGCTCAGGGTGTTTGGACTCAGGTGGAGTCTCTACTTCCAATCAATATTCTGGAACTGAGAGCAATATTCAATGCGCTTCAGGTGTGGCCTGAGTTGGCTTCGGCCAAATTCATCAGATTCCAGTCGGACAACATAACGACTGTGGCATATGTCAATCATCAGGGGGGAACAAGGAGTTCCTTAGTGATGACAGAAGTATCCAAGATAATCAGTTGGGCAGAGGCCCACTCTTGTCATCTGTCAGCGATCTACATCCCAGGGGTAGAGAACTGGGAAGCAGTTTTTCTAAGTCGACAGACTTTTCATCCGGGGGAGTGGGAACTTCACCCGGAGGTATTTGCTTCATTGATTCTCAGATGGGGCAGACCGGAATTAGATTTGATGGCATCTCGTCAGAATGCCAAGCTTCCAAGATACGGATCCCGGTCAAGGGATCCTCAGGCCGAACTGATAGATGCCTTGGCAGTACCTTGGTTGTTCAGCCTAGCTTATGTGTTTCCGCCGTTTCCTCTCCTCCCACGCGTGATTGCTCAAATCAAACCGGAGAGAGCTTCAGTGGTCCTGATAGTGCCTGCGTGGCCACGTAGGACTTGGTATGCGGATCTAGTGGACATGTCCTCTCTGCCACCGTGGAAACTTCCGTTGACAGGGCCTTCTCATTCAAGGTCCTTTCCAACATCAAAATCTAATTTCTCTGCAACTGACTGCGTGGAGATTGAACGCTTGATTTTATCAAAGCGAGGATTCTCTGATTCAGTTATCAATACTTTGATACAGGCTAGAAAGCCTTTCACTAGAAAAATCTATCATAAGATATGGCGTAAATATCTTTCTTTTGCATGATGTACCGAGTCCACGGTTTCATCCTTACTTGTGGGATATTATCCTTCCTAACAGGAAGTGGCAAAGAGAGCACCCACAGCAGAGCTGTCTATAGTCTATATAGCTCCCCCCTTAACTCCACCCCCCAGTCATTCTCTTTGCCGCTCTAAGCAGGAAGGGTAAAGTGAAAGAGGTGATAAAGTATTAGTTTTTATTTGTCTTCAAGCAAGAGTTTATTTTTAAATGGTACCGGTGTGTACTATTTGCTCTCAGGCAGGAGATAGATGAAGATTTCTGCCTGGAGGATGATGATCTTAGTATTTGTAACTAAGGTTCACTGCTGTTCCCACAGAAGCTGAGGAGTACAGGAAAACTTCAGTGTGAGGAACGGTTTCTTGCTATACAGCAATGAGGCATGTTCAGTCATTTTTTCTGCAGAGACTATGATAACTCAAAAAGGCTGACAGTATCCCCATTAGGGGAAGGCTAAGCAGTAATCCTAGTCTTAGAAGGGCATTACTAGCTTGCATAAGGGGCTAATCTAATGGGCACTCAGTTTGTATGATATATTAGGCAAACGTTTGTGTGTTCTGGGAGTACTGTTTTTATTTCCTTTTTTTAGGGTTTTTATAACCCACATGGCTTAAAAATCGTTTGGTAGATTTGTGTGTAGGCCCCAGCAACATCGAATGAGAGGGGTGGGGCCTATTTTCGCACCTCAGTTGCACAGTTGTTTTACATAGACAAGCAGCAAGCTACAACAGGAGGGTCCTGGTGCACTTCTAAGGGCCTAATCGAAGCTTTATTCCCACATTTTCGATCCTTGAGGGCAGGTAGGCGCCACAGCAGAGCTGTGGCAGGGTGCTGACAACGGTTTTACTGGTTTTTGAACACTTTTCAATACAGTTTTCACATTTGAGGGTTAATTGCCTTAATACTTGTTGTGCAATCTTACTAAAGCTTGATGTGTATACTGTAAAAATTTCGGAAAGTTTGGGGTAATTTTAAGCAGTTTTGCAGTTTGTGTATGCCTTTTTTTTCTCTTAAAGGCATAGTACCGTTTTTGAAAATTGTGTTTTTTTAATTAAATAAAGTGTTTTCCAAGCTTGCTTGTCTCATTACTAGCCTGTTCAACATGTCTGACATTGAGGGAACTCATTGTTCAATTTGTTTAGAAGCCATTGTGGTACCCCCTCTTAGAATGTGCCCCACTTGTACTGATATGTCTATAAATTGCAGACAGCATATTTTGAGTTTGGCAATGGATGATTCTCATACAGAAGGAAATCAGGTTTTGCCATCTAGTTCTCCCCAAGTGTCACAACCAGTAACGCCCGCACAAGCGATGCCAAGTACCTCTAATTCTTTCACCTTGCAAGATATGGCCTCAGTTATGAATACTACCCTCACAGAGATTTTATCTAAACTGCCAGGGTTGCAAGGGAAGCGCAGTAGCTCTGGGTTAAGAACAAATGTTGAGCCTTCTGACGCTTTAGTAGCCATATCCGATATTCCCTCACAATGTTCAGAGGTAGGGATGAGGGATTTGCTATCTGAGGGTGAGGTTTCTGATTCAGGATAAATGTTCCCTCAGACAGATTCAGAAATGACGGCATTTAAATTTAAGCTGGAACACCTCAGCTTTTTGCTTAGGGAGGTTTTAGCGACTCTGGATGATTGTGACCCTATTGTAGTTCCAGAGAAATTGTGTAAAATGGACAAATATTTAGAGGTTCCTGTTTACACTGATGTTTTCTTTCATGTAATTAGCAAGAGTCCATGAGCTAGTGACGTATGGGATATACATTCCTACCAGGAGGGGCAAAGTTTCCCAAACCTCAAAATGCCTATAAATACACCCCCTCACCACACCCACAATTCAGTTTTACAAACTTTGCCTCCCGTGGAGGTGGTGAAGTAAGTTTGTGCTAGATTCTTCGTTGATATGCGCTTTGCAGCAGGCTGGAGCCCGGTTTTCCTCTGAGTGCAGTGAATGTCAGAGGGATGTGAAGAGAGTATTGCCTATTTGAATTCAATGGTCTCCTTCTACGGGATCTATTTCATAGGTTCTCTGTTATCGGTCGTAGAGATTCATCTCTTACCTCCCTTTTCAGATCGACGATATACTCTTATATACCATGACCTCTACTGATTCTCGTTTCAGTACTGGTTTGGCTATCTACTATATGTAGATGAGTGTCCTGGGGTAAGTAAGTCTTATTTTTTGTGACACTCTAAGCTATGGTTGGGCACTTTATATGTAAAGTTCTAAATATATGTCTTTAAACTTATATTTGCCATGATTCAGGATGATCAATATTCCTTATTTCAGACAGTCAGTTTAATTTTTTGGGTTAATGCATATGAATATTCAATTTTTTTCTTACCTTAAAAAATTGTTTTCAAATTGACTTTTTTTCCTGTGGGCTGTTAGGCTCGCGGGGGCTGAAAATGCTTCAATTTATTGCGTCATTCTTGGCGCAAAAAAATGACATAATCACAAACAACTTCCGGCGTCAAGAATGACGCCGGAAGTTGTTTGTGATTATGTCATTTTTTTTTTTGACGTTTTGCGCCAAAAATGTCGGCGTTCCGGATGTGGCGTCATTCTTGGCGCCAAAATTTTTTAGGCGCCAATAATGTGGGCGTCTTTTTTGGCGCTAAAAAAATGTGGGCGTCATTTTTGTCTCCACCTTTTTTTCACATTATTTCAGTCTCATTTTTCATTGCTTCTGGTTGCTAGAGGCTTGTTCATTGCCATTCTTTCCCATTCCTGAAACTGTCATTTAAGGAATTTGATAATTTTGCTTTATATGTTGTTTTTTCTATTACATATTGCAAGATGTCTCAGATTGACCCTGGATCAGAATCTACTTCTGGAAAGACGCTGCCTGATGCTGGTTCTACCAAAGTTAAGTGTATTTGTTGTAAACTTTTGGTAACTGTTCCTCCGGCTGTAGTTTGTGATGAATGTCATGATAAACTTGCTAATGCAGATAGTATTTCCATTAGTAATATACCATTACCTGTTGCTGTTCCCTCAACATCTAATACTCAGGATGTTCCGGTTAATATAAGAGAATTTGTTTCTAAATCTATTAGGAAGGCTATGTCTGTTATTCCTCCTTCCAATAAACGTAAAAGGTCTTTTAAAACTTCTCATTTTTCAGATGAAATTTTAAATGACCGTCATAATTCTGATTTGTCTGTTTCTGATGAGGATTTTTCTGGTTCAGAGGATTCTGTGTCTCAGATATTGACACTGATAAATCTTCATATTTATTTAAGATGGAATTTATTCTCTCTTTACTTAAAGAAGTTTTAATCGCTTTAGAAATGGAGGATTCTAGTCCTCTTGATACTAAATCTACTAAGCGTTTAAATTCGGTTTTTAAACCTCCTATGGTTATTCCAGAAGTTTTTCCTGTCCCTGATGCTATTTCTGAAGTAATTTCTAGGGAATGGAATAATATGGGTACTTCATTTACTCCTTCTCAAAGGTTTAAGAAATTGTATCCTGTGCCATCTGATAGAGTTTTGGGACAAAATCCCTAAAGTTGATGGGGCTATCTCTACTCTTGCTAAACGTACTACTATTCCTACGGCAGATAGTACTTCCTTTAAGGATCCTTTAGATAGGAAGATTGAATCCTTTCTGAGGAAAGCTTATTTATGTTCAGGTAATCTTCTTAGGCCTGCTATTTCTTTGGCTGATGTTGCTGCGGCTTCCACTTTTTGGTTGGAGGCTTTAGCACAACAAGTATCAGACCATAATACTCATAGCATTGTTAAACTTCTTCAACATGCTAATAACTTTATTTGTGATGCCATCTTTGATATCATTAGAGTTGATGTCAGGTATATGTCTTTAGCTATTTTAGCTAGAAGAGCTTTATGGCTTAGAACTTGGAATGCAGATATGTCTTCCAAATCAACTTTGCTTGCTCTTTCTTTCCAAGGTAATAAATTATTTGGTTCCCAGTTGTATTCTATTATTTCAACTGTTACTGTGGGGAAAGGAACATTTTTGCCTCAGGACAAAAAATCTAAAGGTAAATACAGGGCTGCTAATCGTTTTCGTTCCTTTCGTCAGAATAAGGAACAGAAGCCTGACCCTTACCCTAAAGGAACGGTTTCTGTCTGGAAACCTTCTCCAATCTGGAATAAAACCAAGCCTTTTAGAAAGTCAAAACCAGCTCCTAAGTCCACATGAAGGTGCGGCCTCATTCCAGCTCAGCTGGTAGGGGGCAGGTTACGATTTTTCAAAGACATTTGGATCAATTCGATTCACAGTCTTTGGATTCAGACATTGTTTCTCAAGGGTACAGAATAGGTTTCAAGGTATGGACACCTGCGAAGAGATTTTCTCCTGTTAAGTGTAGTCAGTCCACGGGTCATCCATTACTTATGGGATATTAACTCCTCCCTAACAGGAAGTGCAAGAGAATCACCCAAGCAGAGCTACTATATAGCTCCTCCCCTCTACGTCATACCCAGTCATTCTCTTGCACCTAACTAATCGATAGGATGTGTGAGAGGACAGTGGTTATTAAAACTTAGTTTTTATTTCTTCAATCAAAAGTTTGTTATTTTAAATGGCACCGGAGTGTGTTGTTTTTTCTCAGGCAGCATTAGAAGAAGAATCTGCCTGAGTTTGTGTATGATCTTAGCGGACGTAACTAAGATCCATTTGCTGTTCTCGGCCTTCTGAGGAGCGGGGTAACTTCAGAACAGGGGACAGCGGACAGGGTTCACCTGCAAAGAGGTATGTTGCAGTATATTATTTTCTAAGGAATGGAATTGACTGAGAAAATACTGCTAATACCGTTAAAATGTAAGTACAGCCTTAAATGCAGTAGTAGCAACTGGTATCAGGCTGTTATGTATGTATGTTGGCACTGAGGTATTTCTGGGGAATGGCACTTCACTAAGAAAATACTGTATACATATAACTTATAGCCTTCTGCAGTAAAAGCAACTAGCAACAGGCTTTTTTTATAACTTCATGTATTTATATTTAAAACGTTTACTGCCATGTTAATCGTTTTAGCTTTGAGGTACTTGGTGAAAAATTTTATGGGCATTAATTTCCACTTGGCTGTCGTTTGTTTTAAATAAAGTCAGTTTATTGAGCTTTCCCCACTGTTGTATTATGAGTGGGAGGGGCCTATTTTGGCGCTTTTCTACTAAGTAGAAATTCAGTCACTAGTCTTCCTTATTCTCCCTGCATGATCCAGGACGTCTCTACTGAGCTCAGGGGTCTCCAAAACTAGTTTTGAGGGAGGTAATCACTCACAGCAGACCTGTGAGACTGTGTTTTGACTGTGATAAAAACGTTTATATTTTATTGTTATACGTTTTTCCGGTATTAAGGGGTTAATCATCCATTTACTAGTGGGTGCATTCCTTTGCTAAATCTATGCATTTACTGTAAAAAATTGGTTTCTATAACTAATCCGGTTAATTGTTATTTCAACTGTGACAGTTTTTGTGTGCTTCTTAAAGGCACAGTAACGTTTTTTATATTACTTGAAAATTGTTTGAAAAGTATTTTCCAAGCTTGCTAGTCTAATTGCTAGTTTGTTTAAACATGTCTGACACAGAGGAATCTCTTTGTGCAATATGTTCTAAGACCAATGTGGAGCCCAATAGAAATTTGTGTACTAATTGCATTGATGCTACTTTAAATAAAAGCCAATCTGTACATGTCAAGAAAATTTCACCAGACATCGAGGGGAAAGTTATGCCGACTAACTCTTCTCACGTGTCAGTACCTGCATCTCCCGCTCGGGAGGTGCGTGATATTGTGGCGCCAAGTACATCAGGGCGGCCATTACAAATCACTTTACAAGACATGGCTAATGTTATGACTGAAGTTTTATCTAAATTGCCAGAACTTAGAGGTAAACGCGACCACTCTGGGGTGAGAACAGAGTACGCTGATAATGTTAGAGCTATGTCTGATACTGCGTCACAAGTGGCAGAGCATGAAGACGGTGAGCTTCATTCTGTAGGTGACGTATCTGATCCAAATAGACTGGATTCAGACATTTCAAATTTTAAATTTAAGCTTGAGAACCTCTGTGTACTATTAGGGGAGGTATTAGCGGCTCTGAATGATTGTAACACGGTTGCAATCCCAGAGAAATTATGTAGGCTGGATAGATACTATGCGGTACCGGCGTGTACTGACATCTTTCCTATACCTAAGAGGCTTACAGAGATTATTACCAAGGAGTGGGATAGGCCCGGTGTACCCTTTTCCCCCCTCCTATATTTAGAAAAATGTTTCCAATAGACGCCACCACACGGGACTTATGGCAGACGGTCCCTAAGGTGGAGGGAGCAGTTTCTACTCTGGCTAAGCGTACCACTATCCCGGTGGAGGATAGCTGTGCCTTTTCAGATCCAATGGATAAAAACTTAGAGGGTTACCTTAAGAAAATGTTTACTCAACAAGGTTTTATATTACAACCACTCGCATGCATTGCGCCTGTCACGGCTGCGGCGGCATTCTGGTTTGAGTATTCGGAAGAGACCCTTGAATCAGCTCCATTGGATGAGATTACTAACAAGCTTAAAGCCCTTAAGCTAGCTAATTCATTTATTTCTGATGCCGTAGTACATCTAACTAAGCTTACGGCTAAGAATTCCGGATTCGCCATTCAGGCGCGCAGAGCGCTGTGGCTAAAATCCTGGTCAGCCGATGTGACTTCTAAATCTAAATTGCTTAACATACCTTTCAAAGGGCAGACATTATTCGGGCCCGGTTTGAAAGAAATTATCGCTGACATTACTGGAGGTAAGGGCCATGCCCTGCCTCAAGACAGAGCCAAACCAAGGGCTAGACAGTCTAATTTTCGTGCCTTTCGTAACTTCAAGGCAGGAGCAGCATCAACTTCCTCCGCTCCAAAACAGGAAGGATCTGTTGCTAGATTCAGACAGGGCTGGAAACCTAACCAGACCTGGAACAAGGGCAAGCAGGCCAGAAAGCCTGCTGCTGCCCCTGAGACAGCATTAAGTGAGGGCCCCCAATCCGGAAACGGATCTAGTAGGGGGCAGACTTTCTCTCTTCGCCCAGGCTTGGGCAAGAGATGTCCAGGACCCCCGGGCGTTAGAGATCATATCTCAGGGATATCTTCTGGACTTCAAAGCTTCTCCTCCAAAAGGGAGTTTTCATCTTTCAAGGTTGTCAACAAACCAGATAAAGAAAGAGGCGTTTCTACGCTGTGTACAAGATCTTTTACTAATGGGAGTGATCCACCCGGTTCCGCGGTCGGAGCACGGACAAGGGTTTTACTCAAATCTGTTTGTGGTTCCCAAGAAGGAAGGAAACTTCAGACCAATCTTGGATTTAAAGATCCTAAACAAATTCCTAAGAGTTCCATCGTTCAAAATGGAAACTATCCGGACAATCTTACCCATGATCCAAAAGGGTCAGTACATGACCACAGTGGATTTAAAGGATGCCTACCTGCACATACCGATTCACAAAGATCATTACCGGTACCTAAGATTTGCCTTCCTAGACAGGCATTACCAGTTTGTAGCTCTTCCCTTCGGGTTGGCTACTGCTCCAAGAATCTTTACAAAGGTTCTGGGTTCTCTTCTGGCGGTACTAAGACCGCTAGGAATATCGGTAGCTCCGTACCTAGACGACATTCTGATACAAGCGTCAAGTCTCCAAACTGCCAAGTCTCATACAGAGTTTGTACTGGCATTTCTAAGGTCACATGGGTGGAAGGTGAACGAAGGAAAGAGTTCTCTATTGCCACTCACAAGAGTTCCCTTCTTAGGGACTCTTATAGATTCTGTAGAAATGAAAATTTACCTGACAGAAGACAGGTTAACAAAACTTCTAAATGCTTGCCGTGTCCTTCATTCCATTCCACACCCGTCAGTGGCTCAATGCATGGAGGTAATAGGCTTAATGGTAGCGGCAATGGACATAGTACCCTTTGCACGCCTGCATCTCAGACCACTGCAATTGTGCATGCTAAGCCAGTGGAATGGGGATTACTCAGATTTGTCCCCTATGCTGAATTTGGATCAGGAGACAAGAAATTCTCTTCTATGGTGGCTTTCTCGGCCACATCTGTCCAAGGGGATGCCCTTCAGCAGGCCAGATTGGATGATTGTAACAACAGACGCCAGCCTGATAGGTTGGGGCGCTGTCTGGAACTCCCTGAAGACTCAGGGATCTTGGTCTCAGGAGGAGAGTCTCCTTCCCATAAACATTCTGGAATTAAGAGCAGTTTTCAATGCTCTTCTGGCTTGGCCTCAGTTAGCAACTCTGAGGTTTATCAGGTTTCAGTCGGACAACATCATGACTGTGGCTTACATCAACCATCAGGGAGGGACAAGGAGTTCCCTAGCAATGATGGAAGTCTCAAAGATAATTCACTGGGCAGAGTCTCACTCTTGCCACCTATCAGCGATCCACATCCCAGGCGTGGAGAACTGGGAAGCGGATTTTCTAAGTCGTCAGACTTTTCATCCGGGGGAGTGGGAACTTCATCCGGAGGTTTTTGCCCAAATACTTCGGCGTTGGGGCAAACCAGATCTGGATCTCATGGCGTCTCGCCAGAACGCCAAACTTCCTTGCTACGGATCCAGGTCTAGAGACCCGGGAGCGGTTCTGATAGATGCTCTGACAGCACCTTGGGCCTTCAACATGGCTTATGTGTTTCCACCTTTCCCGTTGCTTCCTCGATTGATTGCCAGGATCAAACAGGAGAGAGCATCGGTGATTCTAATAGCGCCTGCGTGGCCATGCAGGACCTGGTATGCAGACCTAGTGGACATGTCGTCCTGTCCACCATGGTCTCTACCTCTGAGACAGGACCTTCTGGTGCAGGGTCCTTTCAAACATCCAAATCTAATTTCTCTGAAGCTGACTGCTTGGAGATTGAACGCTTGATTCTATCAAAGCGTGGATTCTCGGAATCAGTGATTGATACTTTAATACAGGCTAGGAAGCCTGTCACCAGGAAAATTTACAATAAAATATGGCGCAAATACTTGCATTGGTGCGAATCCAAGAGTTACTCATGGAGTAAGGTTAGGATTCCTAGGATATTGTCTTTTCTACAAGAAGGTTTAGAAAAGGGTTTATCCGCTAGTTCGTTAAAGGGACAGATCTCAGCTTTGTCCATCCTTTTTCACAAACGTCTGTCAGAAGTTCCAGACGTTCAGGCTTTTTGTCAGGCTTTGGCCAGGATTAAGCCTGTGTTTAAATCTGTTGCTCCACCATGGAGCTTAAACTTAGTTCTTAACGTTTTACAGGGTGTTCCGTTTGAACCCCTTCATTCCATTGATATCAAGCTGTTATCTTGGAAAGTTCTGTTTTTAATGGCTATTTCCTCGGCTCGAAGAGTCTCTGAGTTATCGGCCTTACATTGTGATTCCCCTTATCTGATTTTCCATTCAGACAAGGTAGTTCTGCATACTAAACCTGGGTTCTTACCTAAGGTAGTTACCAACAGGAATATCAATCAAGAGATTGTTGTTCCATCATTGTGTCCTAACCCTTCTTCAAAGAAGGAACGTCTTCTGCACAATCTGGACGTTGTCCGTGCCCTGAAATTTTATTTACAGGCAACTAAAGATTTTCGACAAACTTCTTCCCTGTTTGTCGTGTATTCTGGACAGAGGAGAGGTCAAAAGGCTTCGGCCACCTCTCTTTCTTTTTGGCTTCGCAGCATAATACGTTTAGCCTATGAGACTGCTGGACAGCAGCCTCCTGAAAGAATTACAGCTCATTCTACTAGAGCTGTGGATTCCACTTGGGCCTTTAAGAATGAGGCCTCTGTTGAAGAGATTTGCAAGGCTGCAACTTGGTCTTCACGTCACACTTTTTCCAAATTTTACAAATTTGACACTTTTGCTTCTTCGGAGGCTGTTTTTGGGAGAAAGGTTCTTCAGGCAGTGGTTCCTTCCGTGTAAAGAGCCTGCCTGTCCCTCCCGTCATCCGTGTACTTTTAGCTTTGGTATTGGTATCCCATAAGTAATGGATGACCCGTGGACTGACTACACTTAACAGGAGAAAACATAATTTATGCTTACCTGATAAATTCCTTTCTCCTGTAGTGTAGTCAGTCCACGGCCCGCCCTGTTTTTTATGGCAGGTCTAAATTTTGAATTATACTCCAGTCACCACTGCACCCTATAGTTTCTCCTTTCTCGTTTGGTTTTCGGTCGAATGACTGGGTATGACGTAGAGGGGAGGAGCTATATAGCAGCTCTGCTTGGGTGATTCTCTTGCACTTCCTGTTAGGGAGGAGTTAATATCCCATAAGTAATGGATGACCCGTGGACTGACTACACTACAGGAGAAAGGAATTTATCAGGTAAGCATAAATTATGTTTTTTCTCTCTCGCATTCCAATAAACCCAGTGAAAGCTCAGGCATTTCTGAAATGTGTTTCAGATCTAGAGTTGGCCGGGGTAATTGTGCCTGTTCCAGTTCTGGAACAGGGTCTAGGGTTTTACTCAAATCTATTCATTGTACCAAAGAAGGAGAATTCCTTCAGACCAGTTCTGGATCTAAAGATATTGAATCGTTATGTAAGGATACCAACATTCAAAATGGTAACTATAAGGACTATTCTGCCTTTTGTTCAGCAAGGGCATTATATGTCCACAATAGATTTACAGGATGCATATCTTCATATTCCAATTCATCCAGTTCACTTTCAGTTTCTGAGATTCTCTTTTCTAGACAAGCATTACCAGTTTGTGGCCCTTCCGTTTGGCCTAGCAACAGCTCCAAGGATCTTTTCAAAGGTTTTCGGTGCCCTTCTCTCTGTAATCAGAGAACAGGGTATTGTGGTATTTCCTTATTTGGACGATATCTTGGTACTTGCTCAGTCTTTACATTCTGCAGAATCTCACACGAATCAACTTGTGTTGTTTCTTCAAAAACATGGTTGGAGGATCAATTTACCAAAGAGTTTGTTGATTCCTCAGACAAAGGTAACCTTTTTGGGTTTTCAAATAGATTCAGTGTCCATGACCTTGTCTCTAACAGAAAAGAGACGTCTGAAATTGGTTTCAGCCTTTCGAAACCTTCAGTCTCTATCATTCCCTTCGGTAGCTTTGTGCATGGAAATTCTAGGTCTCATGACTGCTGCATCGGACGCGATCCCCTTTGCTCGTTTTCACATGCGACCTCTTCAGCTTTGTATGCTGAAACAATGGTGCAGGGATTATACAAAGATATCACAATTAATTTCCTTAAATCCCAATGTACGACACTCTCTGACGTGGTGGATAGATCACCATCGTTTAGTTCAAGGGGCTTCCTTTGTTCGCCCAACCTGGACTGTGATCTCAACAGATGCGAGTCTGTCAGGTTGGGGAGCTGTATGGGGATCTCTGACAGCGCAGGGGGTTTGGGAATCTCAGGAGGCGAGATTACCAATCAACATTTTGGAACTCTGTGCGATTTTCAGAGCTCTTCAGTCCTGGCCTCTTCTGAAGAGAGAATCGTTTATTTGCTTTCAGACAGACAATGTCACAACCGTGGCATATGTCAATCATCAAGGTGGGACTCACAGTCCTCAGGCTATGAAAGAAGTATCTCGGATACTTGTATGGGCGGAATCCAGCTCCTGTCTAATTTCTGCGGTTCACATCCCAGGTGTAGACAATTGGGAAGCGGATTATCTCAGTCGCCAGACGTTACATCCGGGCGAATGGTCCCTTCACCCAGAGGTATTTCTTCAGATTGTTCAAATCTGGGGTCTTCCAGAAATAGATCTGATGGCCTCTCATCTAAACAAGAAACTTCCCAGGTATCTGTCCAGATCCAGGGACCCTCAGGTGGAGGCAGTGGACGCGTTGTCGCTTCCTTGGAATTATCATCCTGCCTATATCTTTCCGCCTCTAGTTCTTCTTCCAAAAGTGATTTCCAAAATTCTAATGGAACGTTGGTTTGTGCTGCTGGTGGCTCCAGCATGGCCTCACAGGTTTTGGTATGCGGATCTCATTCGGATGGCCAGTTGCCAACCTTGGACTCTTCCGTTAAGACCAGACCTATCTCAAGGCCCTTTTTTCCATCAGGATCTCAAATCATTAAATTTGAAGGTATGGAAATTGAACGCTTGATTCTTAGTCATAGAGGTTTCTCTGACTCAGTAATTAATACTATGTTACAGGCTCGTAAATCTGTGTCTAGGAAGATTTATTATCGAGTCTGGAAGACTTACATTTCTTGGTGTTCTTCTCATAAATTCTCCTGGCATTCGTTCAGAATTCCTAGAATTTTACAGTTTCTTCAGGATGGTTTGGATAAAGGTTTGTCTGCAAGTTCCTTGAAAGGACAAATCTCTGCTCTTTCTGTTCTTTTTCAGAGAAAGATTGCTATTCTTCCTGATATTCATTGTTTTGTACAGGCTTTGGTTCGTATCAAACCTGTCATTAAGTCAATTTCTCCTCCTTGGAGTCTTAATTTGGTTCTGAGGGCTTTACAAGCTCCTCCATTTGAACCTATGCATTATCTGGACATTAAATTACTTTCTTGGAAAGTTCTGTTCCTTTTGGCCATCTCTTCTGCTAGAAGAGTTTCGGAGTTATCTGCTCTTTCTTGTGAATCTCTCCAGTGTTGCGAACTTCATTTAAATTTTTACCTAAGGTTGTGAATTCTAACAACATTGGTAGAGAGATTGTTGTTCCTTCATTATGTCCTAATCCTAAGAATTCAAAGGAGAGATCTTTACATTCTTTGGATGTAGTAAGAGCTTTGAAATATTATGTTGAAGCTACTAAGGATTTTAGAAAGACTTCTAGTCTATTTGTTATCTTTTCTGGGTCCAGAAAAGGTCAGAAGGCCTCCGCCATTTCTTTGGCGTCTTGGTTAAAGTCTTTGATTCATCATGCTTATGTAGAGTCGGGTAATTCCCCGCCTCAAAGAATTACGGCTCATTCTACTAGGTCAGTTTCTACTTCCTGGGCGTTTAGGAATGAAGCTTCTGTTGATCAGATTTGCAAAGCAGCAACTTGGTCTTCTTTGCATACTTTTACTAAATTCTACCATTTTGATGTGTTTTCTTCTTCTGAAGCAGTTTTTGGTAGAAAAGTACTTCAGGCAGCTGTTTCAGTTTGATTCTTCTGCTTATAATTTCATTATTTTGAGATTAAAAACTTTTGTCTTGGGTTGTGGATTATTATTATTTTTCAGCGGAATTGGCTGTCTTTATTTTATCCCTCCCTCTCTAGTGACTCTTGCGTGGAAGTTCCACATCTTGGGTATTCATTATCCCATACGTCACTAGCTCATGGACTCTTGCTAATTACATGAAAGAAAACATAATTTATGTAAGAACTTACCTGATAAATTCATTTCTTTCATATTAGCAAGAGTCCATGAGGCCCACCCTTTTTTTGTGGTGGTTATGATTTTTTTGTATAAAGCACAATTATTCCAATTCCTTATTTTTGATGCTTTCGCTCCTTTCTTATCACCCCACTTCTTGGCTATTCGTTAAACTGATTTGTGGGTGTGGTGAGGGGTGTATTTATAGGCATTTTGAGGTTTGGGAAACTTTGCCCCTCCTGGTAGGAATGTATATCCCATACGTCACTAGCTCATGGACTCTTGCTAATATGAAAGAAATGAATTTATCAGGTAAGTTCTTACATAAATTATGTTTTTCCGGTCCCTAAGAGGATTTCGGACATTGTTACTAAGGAGTGGGATAGAACAGGTATTCCGTTTGCTCCCCCTCCTGTTTTTAAGAAAATGTTTCCCATATCTGACACCATGTGGGACTCATGGCAGACGGTCCCTAAGGTGGAGGGAGCTATTTCTACTTTGGCTAAGCGTACAACTATACCTATTGAGGACAGTTGTGCTTTCAAAGATCCTATGGATAAAAAATTAGAGGGTCTCCTAAAGAAAATTTTTGTTCATCAGGGTTTTCTTCTCCAGCCTATAGCGTGCATTGTTCCTGTAACCACTGCAGCTGCCTTTTGGTTTGAGGCTCTGGAAGAGGCTTTTCAGGTGGAGACCCCACTAGATGACATTCTGAATAGAATTAGGGCTCTTAAGCTAGCTAATTCTTTCATTGCAGACGCCGCTTTTCATCTGGCTGAATTAGCGGCAAAGAATTCAGGTTTTGCCATTTTAGCGCGTAGAGCGTTATGGCTTAAGTCCTGGTCTGCTGATGTTTCATCAAAATCTAAGCTGTTGACCATTCCTTTCAAAGGTAAGACCCTATTCGGGCCTGAATTGAAAGAGATCATTTCTGATATCACTGGAGGGAAGGGTCATGCCCTTCCTCAGGATAAGACAAATAAGACGAGGACCAAGCAACATAATTTTCGTTCCTTTTGAAAATTCAAAGGTGGTCCCGTTTCCTCTTCCCCTGCTGCGAAGCAAGAGGGGAACTTTGCTCAATCCAGGCCAGTCTGGAGACCTAACCAGGCTTGGAACAAGGGTAAACAGGCCAAGAAGCCTGCTGCTGCCACCAAGACAGCATGAAGGGGTAGCCCCCTATCCGGGACCGGATCTAGTAGGGGGCAGACTCTCTCTCTTTGCTCAGGCCTGGGCAAAAGACGTTCAGGACTCCTGGGCAGTAGAAATCGTAACCCAGGGATATCTTCTAGATTTCAAGGATTCTCCTCCAAGGGGGAGGTTCCATCTTTCTCAATTGTCTGTAAACCCGACAAAAAGAGAGGTTTTACGCTGTGTAGAAGACCTTTTTACCATGGGAGTGATCTGACCAGTTCTGAAAGCAGAACAGGGGCAGGGGTTCTACTCCAGTCTGTTTGTGGTTCCCAAAAAAGAGGGAACTTTCAGACCAATTCTAGATCTCAAGATGCTAAACCAATTGCTAAGAGTCCCATCTTTCAAGATGGAGACCATTCGGACTATTTTACCAATGATACAGGAGGGTCAATATATGACCACTGTGGACTTAAAGGATGCATATCTACACATTCCTATCCACAAAGATCATCACCAATTCCTCAGGTTTGCCTTTCTGGACAAGCATTACCAGTTTTTGGCTCTTCCCTTCAGGTTGGCCACAGCGCCACAAATCTTCACAAAGGTGCTAGGGTCCCTTCTGGCGGTCCTAAGGCCATGGGGCATAGCAGTGGTGCTTTATCTAGACAACATTCTAATTCAAGCGTCGACTTTCCAACTAGCCAAGTCTCACATGGACTTAGTGTTGGCCTTTCTAAGATCTCACGGGTGGAAGGTGAACGTAAAAAAGAGTTCTCTTTCCCCCCAGTTTCATTTCTAGGGACTCTGAAAATATTTTGACGGAGGTCAGGAAATCAAAGATTTTGTCCACCTGCCGAGCTCTTCATTCCATTCCTCGGCCGTCAGTGGCTCGGTGTATGGAGGTAATCGGTCTAATGGTAGCGGCAATGGACTTAGTTCAGTTTGCTCGCTTGCATCTCAGACCACTGCAACTATGCATGCTCAATCATTGGAATAGGGATTATGCGGATTTATCTCCTCAGATAAATCTGGATCAAGAGACCAGAGACTCTCTTCTTTGGTGGTTGTCACAGGATCATCTGTCCCAGGGAATGTGTTTCCGCAGGCCAGAATGGGTTATAGTGATGACAGACGACAGCCTACTGGGCTGGGGTGTAGTCTGGAATTCCCTGAAAGCACAGGGTTTGTGGACTCAGGAGGAGGCCCTCCTACCGATAAATATTCTGGAATTAAGAGCGATATTCAATGCTCTCCAGGCATGGCCTCAGCTGGCTTTGGCCAGATTCATCAGATTTCAGTCGGACAACATCACGACTGTGACTTATATCAATCATCAGGGATGAGCAGAGAGTTCCTTAGCTATGATAGAAGTTTCAAGAATAATCCGATGGGCAGAGGCTCACTCTTGTCATCTGTCAGCGATCTATATCCCAGGAGTAGAGAACTGGGAGGCAGATTTTCTAAGTCGTCAGACTTTTCATCCGAGGGAGTGGGAACTCCATCCGGAGGTGTTTGCTCAACTGGTTCAGCTATGGGGCACACCAGAATTGGATCTGATGGCGTCTCATCAGAACGCCAAACTTCCTTGTTACGGGTCCAGGTCAAGGGATCCTCAGGCAGTACTGATAGATGCTCTAGCAGTACCCTGGTTGTTCAACCTGGCTTATGTGTTTCCACAGGCAGTACTGATAGATGCTCTAGCACAGTGATTTTCAACCTTTTTTTTGCAGTGGCACACTTTTTTTACATTTAAAAATCCTGCGGCACACCACCATCCCAAAATTTTACAAAATCACACATTGTAGCCTAATACAGCATATATATATATATATATATATATATACACACACACACACACACACACACATACTGTACTGTCATGCCATGCCTCCTACAAGCTATACGTGACATATTGACATTCATTCACAAACGATCATAATTATTGTCTGTGAATGAATGTCAATATGTCATGTGCATGGGGGATTAAAGTGTTGCGCCGTGCTGCGTGTAGAGCCTGCACTAGGCACGTGTTGTGGGGGTTCTTTCCAAGTGTGAACACAGGTCGGGGAGGCGAGCTGCCGCTGCAGTTATCCTCAGTCATCATCTCACTCAAAATATAAAAACGACCCAGAGTAAAAAACAAGCAAAATTTAAAAAATATGTCACACTGTTGTCAGTCTGCCGCGGCACACCTGAGGGTCTCTCACGGCACACTGGTTGAAAAACACTGCTCTAGCAGTACCCTGGTCGTTCAACCTGGCTTATGTGTTTCCACCTTTCCCTCTCCTTCCGCGTCTGATTGCCAGAATCAAACAGGAGAGAGCTTCGGTGATTTTGATAGCGCCTGCGTGGCCACGCAGGACTTGGTATGCAGACCTGGTGGACATGTCATCTCTGCCACCATGGACTCTGCCTCTTAGATAGGACCTTTTGGTTCAAGGTCCATTCAAGCATCCAAATCTAATTTGACTGCTTGGAGATTGAACGCTTGATTCTATCAAAACGGGGTTTCTCTGAGTCGGTCATAGATACCTTGATTCAGGCTCGAAAGCCTGTTACCAGGAAAATCTATCATAAGATATGGCGTAAATATCTTTTTTGGTGCGAATCCAAAGGCTACTCCTGGAGTAAAATCAGGATCCCTAGGATTTTGTCTTTAAAAGGACAGATATCTGCTCTGTCCATTCTGTTGCACAAGCGTCTGGCAGATGTCCCAGATGTTCTGGCTTTTTGTGAGGCTTTAGCTAGAATTTAGCCTGTGTTTAAACCTGTTGCTCCGCCATGGAGTCTAAATGTAGTTCTTAGAGTTCTTCAGGGGGTTCCATTTGAACCCATGCATTCCATAGATATTAAGCTTTTATCTTGGAAAGTTTTGTTCCTAGTTGCTATCTCTTCAGCTCGAAGAGTTTCTGAACTATCTGCATTACAATGTGACTCGCCTTATCTTGTTTTCCATGCTGATAAGGTGGTTTTGTGTACCAAGCCTGGGTTCCTACCTAAGGTTGTTACTAACAGGAATATCAATCAGGAAATTGTTGTTCCTTTGTGTCCTAATCCTTCTTCTAAGAAGGAACGTCTGTTGCACAACTTGGACGTGGATCGTGCTTTGAAATTTTATTTGCAGGCAACCAAAGATTTTTGGCAAACATCTTCTTTGTTTGTTGTCTATTCTGGAAAGCGTAGGGGTCAAAAGGCTACGGCTACTTCTCTTTCCTTTTGGCTGAAACGCATCATCCGTTTGGCTTATGAGACTGCTGGACAGCAGCCTCCTGAAAGGATTACAGCTCATTCTACTGGAGCGGTAGCTTCCACATGGTCTTTTAAAATGATGCTTCTGTTGAACAGATTTGTAAGGCTGCGACTTGGTCTTCGCTCCATATCTTTTCAAAATTTTACAAATTTGATACTTTTGCTTCTTCGGAGGCTATTTTTGGGAGAAAGGTTTTGCAAGCAGTGGTGCCTTCCATTTAGGTTCCTGTCTTGTCCCTCCCTTCATCCGTGTCCTAAAGCTTTGGTATTGGTATCCCACAAGTAAGGATAAAACCGTGGACTCGGTACATCATGCAAAAGAAAACAAAATTTATGCTTACCTGATAAATTTCTTTCTTTTGCGATGTACCGAGTCCACGGCCCGCCCAATCTATTCAAGACAGATGGTATTTTTTATTAAAAACTTCAGTCACCTCTGCACCTTATAGTTTCTCCTTTTTCTTCCTTGGCCTTCGGTCGAATGACTGGGGGGTGGAGTTAAGGGGGGAGCTATATAGACAGCTCTGCTGTGGTTGCTCTCTTTGCCACTTCCTGTTAGGAAGGATAATATCCCACAAGTAAGGATGAAACCGTGGACTCGGTACATCGCAAAAGAAAGAAATTTATCAGGTAAGCATAAATTTTGTTTTTTGGTGTGAATCCAAGGGTTACTCATGGAGTAAAGTTAGGATTCCTAGGATTTTGTCTTTTCTCCAAGAAGGATTGGAGAAAGGGTTATCAGCAAGTTCCTTAAAGGGACAAATTTCAGCTTTGTCAATTCTGTTTCACAAACGTTTGGCAAATGTATCAGATGTTCAGTCTTTTTGTCAGGCTCTATCTAGAATTAAGCCTGTATTTAGACCTATTACTCCTCCCTGGAGTTTGAATTTAGTTCTTCGAGTTCTGCAAGGGGTTCCGTTTGAACTTATGCATTCCATAGATATTAAACTATTATCTTGGAAAGTTCTGTTTTTGGTTGCTATTTCTTATGCTTGAAGAGTTTCTGAGCTTTCTGCGTTAGTGTGATTCGCCTTATCTCATATTTCATTCTGATAAGGTGGTTTTACGTACCAAACCTGGGTTCCTTCGTAAGGTTGTTTTGAATAAAAATATTAATCAGGAAATTGTTGTTCCTTCCTTGTGTCCTAATCCTTCTTCTAAGAAGGAGCGTCTGTTACATAACTTGGACGTGGTCCGTGCCTTAAAGTTTTACTTACAGGCAACTAAGGATTTCTGTCAATCATCTTCATTAGTCCTTGTTTATTCTGGAAAGCGTAGGAGTCAGAAAGCTACGGCTACCTCTCTTTCTTTTTGGCTGAGAAGTATCATCCGCCTGCCATATCAGACTGCTGGACAGCAGCCTCCTGAAAGAATTACAGCTCATTCTACTAGGGCTGTGGCTTCCACATGGGCTTTTAAAAACGATGCATCTGTGGAACAGATTTGTAAGGCTGCGACTTGGTCGTCCCTTCACACTTTTTCCAAATTTTCCAAATTTAATACTTTTGCTTCTTCTGAGGCTATCTTTGGGAGACAGGTTCTTCAAGCAGTGGTGCCTTCCGTTTAGGTTCCTGTCTTGTCCCTCCCTTTCATCCGTGTCCTATTGCTTTGGTATTGGTTTCCCACAAGTAAGGATGAAATCCATGGACTCGTCATATCTTTGTAAAAGAAAACTAAATTTATGCTTACCTGATAAATTACTTTCTTTTACGTTATGACTAGTCCACGGCCCTCCCTGTTATTTTAAGACAGGTTTATTTTATTTTTTTAAAACTTCAGTCACCTCTGCACCTTTTTAGTCTTTCATTTTCTCTTACTATAACCTTCGGCCGAATGACTGAGGGTGGAGAGGAAGGGGAGGGGCTATATATACAGCTCTGCTGTGGTGCTCTTTGCCACTTCCTGTTAGCAGGATGTTAATATCCCACAAGTAAGGATGAAATCCGTGGACTCATATCGTAAAAGAAAGTAATTTATCAGGTAAGCATAAATTTAGTTTTTAACTATAATGTTTAGAACAGAGTGACTGGGTCCTGTAACATTATTGCAGCCATTATTTAGTTGCTGCTCTAGTGATACAGTTTATTAATTCACTCCTAGTGCGCATATTAATTCACTCCTATTGTGCTACATTATTTCTTGGTTCATTTGATGTTTATTAATATCTTTTATTTGTTCGTAGAACATACATCTATTGGTGATATTATTAAATTGATATATAAGATTATATACCATTGTGTTCCTTATTTATAAATAAATTGTACTGATTTTTTAACTAATAACTTGCTCTTTACTCATTTTCAATTGGTACATATATACTCCGCTTCTAGCGCCCTCCTATATATTTTCTCTTTTTGGACGCAAATGTGGAACCACCAATCCCTTTCTGTCCCTCATGTATTGAGAGGGCTTTAAGTTATAAGGAAAAGATTTTTACTGAGCAAAACTTTTCAAAAACGGATGCTTCACAAGAGTCTAATGAAGAGATTCTCAAGGTATGCCGCAGCTTTCTCCCCAAGCGTCCCAGACTTCAACGCCCGCTCAAGCAGTGCCCTGTACTTCTGCTCTAGTGCCCGCTGGAGTTACCTTGAAAGACATAGCTGCTCTCATGTCTTCCACAATTTCTGATGCGTTGTCTGCTTTCCCAATGCTGCAAGGCAAACGTAAGAGGAAAGCCAGACATGCAGTAAGTGAGGTTTCTGATGCAATGGTGGCAATCTCGGAAGTACTCTCCCAAGGACCTGAGGAGGAGGGTATTGAGGTTCCATCTGAAGGCGAAATTTCAGACTCAGAAATTTCATTGCCTCTGAATGATTCGGAGGTTGTATCTTTTAGGTTTAAACTAGAACACCTCCGCTTGCTGCTCAGGGAGGTGTTGGTTACTCTAGACGACTGTGACTCCACAGTAGTGGTTCCCCCAGCAAAGTCTAGTAAATTGGATAGATATTTCGAAGTTCCTTCTTACTCTGACGTATTTCCAGTGCCAAAGCGAGGTTCGGAAATTGTTAGTAGGGAATGGGAGAGACCAGGTATTCCCTTTTCTACCTCTCCTATTTTCAAGAAGATGTTTCCTATAGGTGACTCTTTCAAGGAGGCTTGGTAAACAGTTCCTAAGGTGGAAGGTGCTGTGTCCACCTTAGCCAAGAGAACTACTATTCCCATAGAAGATAGTTGTGCTTTCAAAGATCCTATGGACAAGAAGTTAGAGGGTTTGCTTAAAAAGCTTTATGTTCACCAGGGTCTGTTATTACAGCCTGCTGCGTGCATTGATACCGTCACTAGTGTGGCAGCATATTGGTTTGATGCTCTGTCTGAGTCTCTCAGGACTGAGACTTCCTTGGAGGAGATCCAAGACAGGATAAAGGCTCTGAAGCTAGCTAATGCCTTTATTACGGACTCTTCACTTCAAATTATTAAACTGGGAGCTAAGAGCTCGGGTTTCTCTGTCCTAGCCAACAGAGCCTTATGGTTAAAGCCTTGGTCTGTGGACATGTCATCTAAGTCTAAACTTTTAGCGATTCCTTACGATGTCAGCCTGTCTAGTCTGCAATAAACGGTTGGGGGCAAAGAAGGAGAGCCACAGCAGTGCGGTGCCAGTTGGTGTGTGCGGTATGCGTAATCAGATGGACTGTGTGGGTAATCAATAGGTGGGCGGAGCTAAGGCAAACGGCTGACTGTTATCCCCAATGCTCAGTCCGGGTCTGCTAGCTAGGTACTTAGCAGGGTATCTTTTCTTGCATTCGCATTGACTGGAAATAAATATGCGGATGATCAATCTGCACAGGCTGCACTGTGCAACCCCGCTCCTAGTCCTAATAGCGCAGAAGAAGAAGAGGAGAAGAATAAAAAAATAGCTTTAGCCCTGTTGCGGTCTCCTTGCCCGCAGCAGGGCTAAATGTAAAAAAAAACACATGCCCGGCTCAGGGGAACTGCATGTCCAGGGCGTTGGGTGATAGGAATTGCGCATCCCTGGTGCCAAGCTTCCCCATCCCTGTACTAGGGGTAATGTAAACTGTTATGAATGCATTAGCAGCTTGTTTGCTGCACTTATCTTATTTTGAGGAGCCATTCTGGGTTTGTAACTAGAGTAGACAAAAATTGTCACTGTTGTTTATATATAAATATTTTGAGCAGTGAAATTCTGCTTAAAGGGGTATGAAAATAATTTCCCCCATTCTTGAAAATAGTCATAGATTATACATGGAACAACATATATCCTGTACAGAGGTTGCAGGTTTTAAAAAGGCACATACATAAAAAAAAAATATCTTTACTTTACACACTGTCTTATTTTATACCAAATGTTTGAAACTGTATAACAAAACCAAAAATAATTTTGAATTAACCACACCTTTTTATACTCATGTGGTGTGGGTGTATATATATATATATATATATATATATATATTTTGTAGGCAGTATTGTAAGATTTGCATGTAGTTTCATTAAAATTTTTTAAAAAGCTAAAAAAATAATTCTGTATCTTTTTCAGTGTTGCCGTTGTCTTCTGAAAGCAGTGATGACCAAATGAAAATCAAAGTAAGAGCATTAGTATTTTTATTTTTTACATTTGATACTGCATTAAGTGTGTGTGGGGGGGGGGGGGTTTCCCTCGACATAAAAGCAGTATATAGTTTTAATAATATCTATAAGGTACAAGGGGTATTAACATCTATGTAAGCTAGATCTGAGCCTAGAGCAGCATCACTTTAGGGGAACAGTGACTTATGAGGGGCATTTCTATGGCATAACGCCTGCCGCTAACTTTTAATAAAAAGTGAAAAGCCATTTATTGTTTAATGGGGGTGCATCTCCTTAAAGTGGATGTAAATTTTACACTTATTCCCAATAAATATCGCTTCTTATTAACTATCTTATTTATACCGCATTGTTATTATATTAAAATATGCCCAATATAACATTATATTTTATTTTTCAACTTAGCTCCGTTTTAAGTTGGAGCTCCTCCCATCCATTACTTCCTGTCTTTCCTTCGCATAACGTCTAGAGTGGTCCCACCCGCTCTATGATGTATTACCAAAGCGCGTTCACTATCTCGTTTTATATTTTTTGACCCATAACGTTTCAAAATTAATACGCTAATAAACAATTTTTCATAAATCGTTGCATTGCGATTGAGTTCTACGAAGTATGTCAATTTAAAACCGCTATTACTTTGATCTGTATCTATCGTTACAATTTGAGGGAGTGTACGGAGAATAGATACTTACTTGCTGTTCCAAGGAAAATCTAGTAAGGTTATGGCTGCAGGCTTTTTATGCGCATGCTAACAACGTGTGCTCGCAGCACTTCGAAATACCACAGGAGTTTGTTTACGCATGCGCATACAAAGGATGCATGCGCATAAATTTATAGTGACGTTTTGAAAAAGGGGCTGGACGCCACGGGGTAAGACCGATCATTAGTTTATTGATGTGTCAATGTAATAAACGCGGACCAAAATGGCGGGCGGAGGGAGAGAGCAAGACGATTCGGACAAACTAAGTATATACATAGATAAAATATAGACTTTTAAAAAAAAAAAACAATGACTTAAACTTATGATAATTTTGACAGATACAGCAGTTCGGATTGTCTACTATCAGTGACTTTACATCCACTTTAATAATTTCTCTGGATTTTGGTTTTGAGAAATGTAACAAATATGAGTAACAATTGTGTTGGTGGAGTGGGAGTTCAGGTATAGAAAATGTCCCAGTGTCTATAGCAGCAAAAAAACTAGGTGCACTTCTCATTGCCGTACCAAACACCTCATTGCTCGGAAATGTATATATGTGTGTGTGTGTATGT